>NW_024732238.1:806510-883125 GCF_018991925.1 Homarus americanus
GTTACTGTACCCCCAAGATACTTTGGCTATGAAATTTAATTGATAATTTTACTGTGAGTTTTGGTCGTGTTGGTTGACCGACAGATGGTAGCATATATCAGGTAGATTGTCACGGCAGCAAAACCCAGTGACAGCCAAGTCTTCAGTAGGAAGTACTTTGTATCTGAATGACGTATATATGAGGGACACATGAGCAATGCGTCACATCATTTGTCGTGCTGTTACATGTATAAAAGTTACTTGTCGATCAGTAGATATGTTGCTGTTTTATCTTTATTAAAGACTAAAGTTTCTGGGCAACTTGTGTGTAACTGAGAAGCACTTTGATTATTTAGCTTCAATGATAGTTAAAGAAGATCCATGAAGTGTTTGACATTATCCTCGAGTTATTGAGTTTCACAGGTTTCACTTTATATTGTTTTGATATAATTTAACATTAATCGGTTAACTCACCACCCTTATACTGTATATATTATAATATACAGATTATTTCATGCAAGGTGACGAGGTATCTGTCCATATTGTCTGTTGTGAGTGCAGGTATGCAGGACAGTAAGGGCTTAATCCCATGGCTTAACTCAGTGCCAGCCCATCACACCGTGTTTATCCGTGAGGAATCATTGCCCAGCTATATATGAGTTCTTTATTTATTAGTAGTAAAAAATATTAAGATGCAAATAAATGGCACAAAAAATCAAATTTCGCTATAGGATATGGTTGAAACTTATATCTTGCAGTTGACATCACAAGATATCATCAGGATATTCGCAGAACACTTTACAAACCAAGCGCGTTGTTATCCTTCTCCTGTAGAGGTGAAAGACTAGAGAGCTTTAGCTCTTAAAATTTTTAGATGATGTTGGAATGGTGGAATTACTAACCTTGTTTCGCACTTAAAGACCTTAGTTGTTGAAGCACAGTAAGAACATTAGAACAAGAAGCCGAACACTACAAGCTGATCACCAGGATAATATGCGTATAATACTCCCAGGTTTAATGGATATGTAGTCTTGAAATTATATTCCTGTCAAATGGAAGTCAAAAGAACAAGTAAACGTAAATCTATCACTAGCTAGTCTACGGACTTGGCGCACCCTCATTCAACTACTACAAATCAACGACCGTCGGTTTCGGAATGTTGGCAGAAGGGAGTAACATTTCTGACCGCGAGCTGGACATTGACTATGGAAAGAAAAACGAAAATGAATTTTACGATAATATAAAGAAAGAATTTAATTAGGTAAGAGGTGCACATTATATTATAATTGTAGACTCATCATTGTAGCACTCGGCACATCGGAAAATGAATTCACTTGAAAAAAATAATTATGATCCACCTCGTAACCTTAGCGACATAAATTATAAATGTATAGCCAATAACCATAGTTTCAAAGGCGCTCTATAACACTAATTTCCTGTATCTAAGGATGAGGGCGTGGTTATGGTGGCGGGTGGTGGTGGCTGCGGTGGTAGTGGTGGCTGTGGTTGTATTGGTGGCTGTGGTGGTGATGGAGGAACTGCGGGTGGTAAAGGTGAAAGGTTGTACTGCGTGTGGTACCACTGGCGGCTAGGCCACCCCGCTCCTCTTCCGCCCACCTGTTGCTGGAGGTCCAGCTGTGTGGCCACAGTACCTCACCGCCTGTTGCTGGAGGGTCCAACTGTGTGGCCACAGTACCTCACCGCCTGTTGCTGGAGGTCCAGCTGTGTGGCCACAGTACCTCACCACCTGTTGCTGGAGGGTCCAGCTGTGTGGCCACAGTACCTCACCGCCTGTTGCTGGAGGGTCCAACTGTGTGGCCACAGTACCTCACCGCCTGTTGCTGGAGGGTCCAGCTGTGTGGCCACAGTACCTCACCACCTGTTGCTGGAGGGTCCAGCTGTGTGGCCACAGTACCTCACTGTTGCTGGAGGGTCCCTGTTGCTGGAGGGTCCAGCTGTGTGGTCCACAGTACCTCACCACCTGTTGCTGGAGGGTCCAGCTGTGTGGCCACAGTACCGCATCACCTGTTGCTGGATGGTCCAGCTGTTTGGCCACAGTACCTCATCGCCTGTTGCTGGAGTTTGGGTGGTCCAGCTGTGTGGCCATTGTACTTTACCACCTGTTGCTAGAGGGTCCAGCTGTGTGGCCACAACACTCACCACCTGTTGCTGGAGGTTGGGTGGTCCATCTGTGTGGCCACTGTACCTCACTACCTGTTGCTGGAGGTTGGATGGTCCAGCTGTGTGGCCACTGTACCTTACCACCTGTTGCTGGAGGTTGGGTGGTCCAGCTGTGTGGCCACTGTACCTTACCACCTGTTGCTGGAGGTTGGATGGTCCAGCTGTGTGGCCACTGTACCTTACCACCTGTTGCTGGAGGTTGGGTGGTCCAGCTGTGTGGCCACTGTACCTTACCACTTGTTGCTGGAGGTTGGATGGTCCAGCTGTGTGGCCACTGTACCTTACCACCTGTTGCTGGAGACCGATTGGCCCACCTATAATCCATGACACTCGGCTGAGTAAGCTCTTATTATCTGCTAGAGGGAACACTTGTATTCAAGTTATCGAAATAGCAAAATTGTACCTTTAAAGACACATACTGAGTTAATTAAAGCTCTGAGTTCAACTCGTACAATCATGCCATTTGAAATGCACATCACAGACGCTACTAAATCAGTGGTTTACTGTAATACTGAGCAAAAATAATCCCAGAGCCTGAATTTCGTAATAAAACCGCTGATTGGGTTAGGTTCAGCTAGGAGTAGATTAGTTAAGTTCCGTCTTTGGATTTCGTGAGTTTCAACATTGGTCCTATTTCGATACTTAGTGATGCAATTGTGGATTTGTTTTTCTTGGAGCTCAATGCAAGCATCCGTAAACAAAAAATACCCTTTTAATACGTTCAATTGATTCTTCAGTCTGCTTGCTTCCTGATGATGGTGTGTAGGCAAAGCCGAGCGGGGTGTTGTTCTCCTCGACGCGAAGAGCTGAGTTTAGGTAGCGGCTGCTGCAAGTCATATGAACCTCAGTCCGAATAGGTCCCGAACAAACCTGATCATTAGGACTGCCGTCCATTAAAATTGAAATCCTTAAGGACAAGGGTCTCTTAAAACTAGACCTAAATCCTAATGATAAAGTTGAAGCCATTTAGGATAGAAACAACTATCTGAAGTTCAGTTATTGAGATTTAAAGTGAAATAATGGTCGGGAATTGCAGCAGATGAAACAGCGATGCACAAGTGAATAACGCTGGATCTGGAACTTTCGGTACCGGGAAAACATTATTTAATACATTTATAACAATGACATCTGTTAATATTGAGTTTATTAGCGCCAGAATACAATGTACGAGATGAGCATCAAGTGCCCTCCTCTAACTTAGTGCCAAGAGTTTTACTAAAACTGTAGATCAAGGCCGAGAGAGTGTTTGAAAACGCTCCTGTTGATTGTATAAAAGAATGGGGAAAATAACAGACCTTGATTGATGGGATGGATTCAGCTGTTACCAGATTTTTCAAGGGTATATCCGGGAATAATATGAACCAGTGCACACGTCAGCTGAGTCTTTCAGTGCGGCCGAAGACCAATTCAGATGAAGACCCCGACATGAAACTTAAGTCCTTTACAGGCTCCTCAGTTGTAAGCGAAGTAAGATTATTACTTCTATTGAAAGTTAGTTTGGTGTACAACATGAGTCACCTAAACATTCACCGCCAAAAAATGTAACCAATATCAATGTAGTGGCTGTCCCAACTGTAAGCTCTCAGTCAGGATTCGTGCTTGTATGATTCAGCTAGTGTTCTTCTGCTTGACCACTAAGCAATAAAACGGAGGAGGGTGAAAGTGGACTCCTGCGAAGTGACTTTCCTGGTGTGTGGGGTGGCGGGACCGGCCACCAGGACTAATTGTGGAAGTTTTGTGGATGTTCGTCAGAGGCAGCGACGCCCCGGGACCTGCTGGCGTCCCTCCTCCATTACTTATGGTCCATTACTCTCACTACGTCCCTCTCATTACTGTTTCACTCTCCCTCGCCCCTACATCAACTATCTATCTCTCCCTCTCATGTCTTACCTCCTACCGCAAAACTCTAAACGGCAAATCCTGACGCAGAAAATATTAATGCTGTGCGTGTTTCAAAAGTAAAGCCGTCTAAAATTGCCCAACATAAGTTAAAAGTCGTAAAACGATGTGTGTTACATCTAGTGATGTCCACTGCAGAGTTTTTCTCAACCTTCGATCACGAGTTTATTGAGTGTGCCTGAAGGAGAGGAACGTTTTGCAGCTGTGCCCCGGCGGTCCGTCTCCTTGCTGTTCTTCTTGAAGCCATGTTTAAAAAATGACCTACCGTTGGACTCAACCACAACTTGTCTCGATACTTGCTTTGTCGTGAGCATATTGGTTGATGTTGTTTTTTTTCTTTGCAGGGTTGTTGTTCAGACTGTAGGATTATGAAGATGACACTAAAATTAGTCTGGCACCCCCACCCCCTGCGGGAAGTTCCTAGAGGCTGCTGTGTGCCACCTGGCAACTCTCAGCTACGGGTCAATACACGAACACCCCGCCACCCCGACTCTGACTCACCTGAGCTCTTTCTCTCTCTTCCCTCTCAAAAAGCTTCAGCGATGGCATAATGGTACATGAATTCTGTACATGCGATAGTTTTGTGGACGCTTATTTTCCAGCAGGACATGATGAGATGCTGACTGCGTCTGCAAAAACCAGACAACCGCTAATATCTATGCCTTTACTCTATACTAACTGCGTCCCCTTGCCTTTCATTGATTGTCCCATGAAAATTTAAAATATATTTTCAGTTTTAAGTAAACATTTAACGTTCAGTTAAGATGGTAGTGTTGGAGCATTATAGTGGTGCGGTAACTGGGTCAGACTGTTTACAATCTTCGTCCCTTTTGATACTTGAACCGCACCCTGAGTCGCCCATTAAGCAAGTTATTACTCATTCAGCTGGTTGATAACATAAAAAGAAACATCAAAAGCATTTGAAACGAGTGGCGATGATGGTAAATGTGTTGACGGTATAATATTTGGGGCCATAATTCTGTTGACGTTTGATGTAGCTTGTTAAGGCCGTGGATGGCTCCTCAAGGCGTTTACGTCTTGCCGTGGAAGGTTACACCGGGCTTAAAGATCCTTTGGCTGAGCAGTTCCTTAAAGCAATTATATATATATATATATATATATATATATATATATATGGGAAAAGAAACAACGGAGCACTTTAGCTTCAGTTGCCTCTGAAGATGTCTTGAATAAAGACGAAAGCTAAGGTGCTCCGTTGTTTCCCTTTTCCCATGAGATTTTATCAAGATTTATCTTATCCACGTTTTCATTGTGGATCTACATATATATATATATATATATATATATATATATATATATATATATATATATATATATATATATATATATATATAATATATATATATATATATATATATATATATATATATATATATATATATATATATATATATATATATATATATATATATATATATATATATATATAATATATATATAATATATATATAATATATATATATATATATATATATATATATATATATATATATATATATATATATATATATATGCGTGCGCACAAACAATACTCAAGGAAATTGGCAATCCTGGTTACCGCCACTCTTCTCTCCGATCCAATCTCTGTCCCGTCAATTGTTAGGTCTCGTCCACTGTAGAAATGCAGCGCATTTAGTGTAGCATATACGTGGTTATTTCTCCTTTATCTAGTGCTTAGCTCCTGTAAAAAGGGAGAAAGTGAACTACACTATGTGGCGATTAGTGAGATAATAGAATCTCAATCGACCCAAGTGGGTGTGTGGCGGCGTATTATGACGTCGGCCACTCATCAGCAAAACAGACATATTAGTTAACAAAACTGATCAAGTTCAAGGGCCCCGGTTTACCAAGCCAGAGATTTTTTATGTAAATAACAACAAAATGATAAGCTTGAGAATACTTTGTTTTTGTGGATGATAACCCAAGGAAGGCTGAGAACTCCTCACCAATCGAATGTCTACAGTGAATCTGTCTTGATTTTTTCCTCCAAGATACGTATGAGCACGTCTCCTGTAACCTCTGGTTATGGAAAGTGATTACATCTTATCTAGCGAGGCTCGAACTGGGTCTACTATTAGTTCTCCCAGATCATAAGGCGAAAAAGGAGTCCGCTTAGCAATCGCGACTCCATTTACTGTATAACCCTTCCATATGAATTATACTGTACTATGTACAGTATGTATTATGAATGATTTTTTTTTAATACGGTATAAACTGTATTGTATATGATAATGCTTTTGTGTTATATATGCATATTGTGTTTTTCATGTGCCGAGGACAGACTGGGATGGGAAAGGTAGCTTACGCTACTTGTGGGTGTGTGCAATTTGACAACAGTGGGGCGCGTCTTGGTTGTGAGGCATTTCAGATTGTTCGCCCTCTATATCGCCCACTTTGGGGGAAGTTTCAAAGTACATTCCATACACAAATGATGGCCTCCTGGTGAAATGGACCATAAGCTTTGTTATACACCTATACTGTCTTTATAATGTTTGTCAACTGTTACAACCAAGGTTCTGAGAGTTCTAATTAAGTTATTTATCAGTGATATTGTACAGACTATTATGAGTTAGCTGCTGTGAATAACAGGAATTTGTTGACTCTTATTTGGCTGGTGTTTTAACCAACATTATCTGTTGACTGGGTGTTGTGACCACCTCCTGTCAGTTGACTGTCAGCTGTTTGGTCTTGTGAGCAACAGCGGTTTTCGTATGGTGATTAATTTTCAAGGCAACGACGGTCAGTTGACTGTCACCTTATCTGTTATGACCAGAAATATATATATATATATATATATATATATATATATATATATATACAGTGCCGGATTTAGACCTGTGGAGGCCCATGGGCAGCCTCTTTGTGGAGGCTCCCCTCATTATAACTACCCAAGGGGGTGGGGTGGCGAGTGAAGCGAGCCTAAACATCTGGGAGTTCCGGGGGGCGCTGTAAGCCCCCCGGGAAAATGTTGAAATTTGAACACTTCTTTGGAGAATTTTGAAGCCATATGCAGTTATATTGAGGAAATTAGAACATTGAGAAATTTTTAATTCACTGTATATTTATTGATAGTGTACAAATTCCCAACACACACACATACACACAAAAGTGAGACATGACTGGAGTCATTCATGTGGTTTTAAGGCGACCAGCCCTGATATAGCTACTACCGCACATGTCAAAAATAAACATGAATTTTAAAGAATGAAAATAAAAATAGTCCAAATGAATAAAAAAATAAATAAAATATTGTAATATGTGGAGGCCCCCAGATTGTGGAGGCCCTTGGGCAGCTGGCCACTTTGCCCACGCCTGAATCCGGCCATATATATATATATATATATATATATATATATATATATATATATATATATATATATATATATATATATTGTTCGCTGGATATTTTCGTAATTAACAGCGAAATGTTGACTTCTCTAGGTGGAATGATCAACAATAGCCCTTTACTATTCTTGTTTGACTATAAATAGTTAGTTGACCGTGAACTGATTGATGTTGGGCTCACAGTCACCTAAACTCAATGGTTTTACAGAAGAACTAAAACTAATATTATTCATTTGTTTAAATATTAAACATAAACTGGCGGGTGCATCCTAATACACCGCCATTGTTGTTAATAGTGCTTCCGTCAACTGGTAATCGTCACAGGCACATCAATATACTCCCAGGAAAACACAGCCCTGTCTCGAGCCTTAATTTGGTTAAGTTAAGATACAGACTACGCCCCGTTGTAAATACTGTATAAATAGTTTATATTGGTGTTACGGAACTTACGACACTTGGTCAAGTTTGAGAAAAGGGAAGCTGCATGTGGTTATCGTATCACTGCCAGCAGCAATACGTTGCCTCTGCTGCCAAAGTCTGAGTTAGCTTGGTCTTGAGCTGCTGGCGAGTTGTCACCAACCCGGATACGACCTTCTCTTGCAGCTAACAAAGAGTTAATAAAGTCGTAGATCTTCAGTTATAGACATACCGTCATTTACCTCTTCTTGGGTCATAAAATATAGTTATTTTGTTCAAACAAATCCCTTACGAATGAAAATAGAACATTTTTTTTAGGTAGAAACCTAATTGGATCTATTTTAGAAACAAAAGACTGGGATATAAATTTTCGTGTAACTTTATCATGCCTAAGAGAGGCCAATATTTGTATTAACTAATACCCCTCCTCAACTAGTCTTAGAAGAACCCTACGCTCAATTATCTGTACATAGGCAGCTTAGGTAATCTATACTTTTTTCTGTATATAACTGGAAATATAAACACTATATTTTTTACTATCTGACGGTGCCAAAGATTCATCAACTTTTACTTATCAGTTTTCTTTTACATTTTTCAATGTTTGTTGGTAGCTGATGCTTTTATAAACATGTGTGTGAGATTTAAACTTTAGCTATGAGTTGTAACATGTTGCTAAACGCTGTGTTGTAACTTGGTTAGGATAGTTTGGCCATACATGACTGTTGGTGACTAATATTGCTAGGTGGTTGTGAAACAGGTCTGTGGTCAAGGTCGGATGGTGACTGGAGACTGAAAACGATGTTTGACCGTAGACGGCAGGAGACTTCAGAAGGACGCTAAGTTTATAGCTGATGTGAAGTAGGTAACTATCATATTTATTTCTTATTTTATGTTAATACCACTGAAGTATATATATATATATATATATATATATATATATATATATATATATAACGTCCCGTGCACAATGTTATATTAATATGACTATTAAGAAGGAACAAAAGGCTAAACATTAAAAGAAATGATGATCCAAGGAGAAAACATCTTTGGTATTTAATTTGCTTTTCGCCTTTACGTTACCGGTGCATTGACAGGGTCGATGAGAGTATTGTACCGGGTGCCAGTAACCAGTTATTGCTGCAATAATGTTTTGTATTATTTGTACGGTTGTTAAACAGGATATGGGTGCTACCCCAGTCCCCAGCCTGTGAGGTACGGATGAAGCGAATCAAGGGAATTGGAGTGAAGTTAGAGGCAGCAGTTGCTCGTCGCCGCTTGTACACATAAAGTGTAACCATCATTTTCATGTTATATGAAGACCATCAACAAGGAATCTGACCACAGTGACCCGAGACATTTGTGACCAGTATCCTAAATGCGAATTTCAAATTCATAGATTAGATTATCTTAATGAAGACTTAAGTTAACCCACGGCTCGCAGGTTCATTTCGTACGTTCCGAAGGTGAGGAGGGCGCGGGACAGCACCCATGTTGTATTAGCAAAATTTGATTGGTCTTTAAAGTAGCAATTTTATTTGTGTAATAGAGTGATACCGATAAGTCAAGGTGACTCGCCTATAGAGATATAAGCTAAGAGTTTGTTGCAACATTATAATCAGGTTTTATTGCGATGTCCCAAATCTGCCACCTTTTGCCATGCTGAACCTTGTGGATTACAACATGCTTTTTCACCACCAAAATATAATACTACTTGAGGTATGTTTATAGTAATCAGCTAAAGCAATGAACCATTAAAGAAATAAAACCCGAAATATTTGTAGCCATGGCGGTGAAGGCAGTGTGAGGCACGGAAGACCCATCCTATATTTGAAGATAATGTACAAGAATAGTGACCAAGAATATAAGTGTAGAATATTTCCGGTAGTAACACTGCGCTGGATGCAGTGAACAAACTGACCTATTTGTGTCATAGGTTAGCAACAGACTGTGCAAGGTGTATTAGTTAGCTCTCCCACATTAGCACGGAATCACAGAGCAAAATAATTACGTGTAAGAAATGTTTCTCACTGGATATGTTAATAAAGACAGCAATGTAAAGAGTGTTATACAGGAAGCAGTACCACGTGTAAGGCGGACTGAATGCCACCTGCCGGTGAGGTCTCCTCAGGTGTATGTGGTCAGTGATCGGCCCAGTAAGATATACTGTGTAGAATCAATCAAATCTGAGTAAGTTGTAATCTTTTTCAGTCACTGTTTTTTCTCTTTAATACAACAATTCAAGAGCCTCAAACGCAAGACTCGCTAGAATGTTACGATGGTGCATAATTTTTATACACGAGCATATTACGCTACAACTTCTGGTAAATTAAATTTAAGCAAGACAATGTATCGCCCATGCCATGTTCGAAGACCCTAGTGAGGATGGGTAGAATAGTTGCATACCAGTATAGCACCCTACCTATACCTGACAGCGATTTCACATTGGATTACATTTTCAGCCTGAATGTTTTAATCTTTTTGACTTGCGAATTGTAGTAATATTGCCGTGATAATTGAAAACCTCATTTTGTTTCTTCTACAAAATGATGCAAAATCTGTGTCAGTTCAGCCATATGACATACACAGTGAATATATAATATTTCAACACATTGTTTTCGTATTTTGTTCACTATAAAATTTTCAAAAAATCTTCAGAAAACAACGTGGTCTTGTTGTAGAAGATCAGCATAATGATGCCGTGACCGCCTTAACACGCAGGTACTGCACAAAATTGTCTGGATAATATTGAAATGAAATTCATGAATCCCATATCACACCGTCAATACTGGAGGAATTTCACAGTGTCGCCTACGAGCGTCGTGTTGCAAAGGCCATCAAGTAAATATCACATTCCCTATCATGATATGGGGTTCCCTTTAGTAGAGTGAAACATCTCTCGTTAGATGTGTCTATTAGAATATTCATTCATGGTAAGTCTTTTCCAGTCAAATTCCAAGTTATAAATTGTGTGTTACATGTAACCTCACCCATGAAGTGTCGGATGGAGCCCCGTGATTGATTAAGACGAGGCTATGTGTGGTTGCCATGGAGTCTATTTTCAAGTATGTGCAGAAAATAGTCTGTCCAAGTCGTCAGATTCAACTCGTGTTCCGTGGTAGTGTAAGATTTATATTTGGTGTTATGTTGAACAGATAGTTGTATTGAAATATTATATCAATGTTCTGCAATAAAGTGAGTATTTTTCTGTCTTCTGTTCTTTCACATCCTCACAAATTATCCATAAATAAAAATGGGACGTGGTCCAAATTAAACCACCCCCTTTTTATTGCTGCTGTGATTTTTTCTTCATTTGCATATGACAAACTAGCAGACACAAGTCCTGGATAACAGGGCACAACTATGAGTAGGAACAGGTTGGCCCAAAAGCAAATAAAAATTATTCACAGGAATTATAAATGCTTAAAATTCTTTAGCAGGATTTAAATTACAGAGTGATCTAAACCTGAAAGCGCAATGGCAAGCTCCATTTACAAGTGAAAACCCACAACAAAGCAAGCCGATGGGACCACTGGGTGTGATGGCGCGAGCCCTCAACAATAACCACATGGAACACTGACAGTAAGTAAACCTCATATTTAACCACACGTACAAAATGAGTTTGAAATCCCCACCAAATAAATGTATACTACTAAAAGTTTTGCCAACACATGTTGATACTACGCTTCAGCAAGATAAGATTTTTAATGGGTTTAAGCAGAAAAAAGGCTACAATTACCGACATGTGGGAGACTAAAGACGTTGTTTACTTGGTTAAATGGCTTTAAGTAAATAAAATGTAGTTTGAATCTCTAAACGTGTTGCTAACTAGGTTGCAATTCTTTCCTTCACCAACTAACTTCGTTTTAGCACTAACTAGGTGAAACAGTTCACTGAGAAAGAAACAATTGATCACCTCCCTGCAATATATGGCTGCAATATTTTATGGTTGTCTGTGAAGGGTTTTCCTGGCTATGTTGAAAAAAAAAAATTATTTATTTTGTGCATTTGGGGGGCAAAAATAACCGTATGGATGACTACATTCTCTTCCCTTAAAATTTATGTATTTAAAAATGGATACATCCATTTCCAAAAAGCAAAATTTTGTAAATGATAAAAATTCAATAGTTTCAAACGAGTGTAGTTGAAATTACAATGTAAAGACAAAAGTTACACCGGTATCTATTAAAAGGTGAGACAAAAGTATTTCCTCGTAAAGTTGACAAAGTTGACAGTAAACCACGCCCCTCGTCAATAGCCCTCTCAACTCAACCATCCATTAACCACACCCAACAAATCCCCTAAGCAATCCTGTCACACCATAAATCAACATACCCGACCTCAAGCCCCCCAAAAAAAAAAAAATTTAACTAGACTCCTCACAAATTCATACGTAGAATCCTTCCAAGAAACTTATCATATCCGACCTTACTAACAACCCCCCAAAAAACATAACTGAACTCAATTATCCTGAAAAATTACAGTGGAAATTCCCTTGACTGAAGCCTAGTGTAGTGGCTCCTCTCCCCTACAACTTCCAACTGAGCTCCGGCCGCACGCCGACCAGCCAATCAGCGTACAGCGTACACCCCAAATCCTGATCCTGGTAAATTGTATAAATACGGCCACGCCTGCCCAGGGAGGACATTCTACACTCAGCTACTGGACCAGAAACATCTCTCCCAGCTCCTCACCTAGTCACTCCTAAGCACGGCGCTGTACAACAATATATATACAGAAAGCGCATTGTGAGTTTCTGTCCTACCTCATTCCTGAGTGGATACATCTACATGTAGTACGTACGTTTGTGTGCCCATACAACTAAAGAGAATTGACAACTGGCCACATACAGTACGCTACACTAGAGTCAGTTTGTAGTAAGGCAGCTGATTGGTTGGGAAACTGACACCTGAAGAATCACTAAAAGTTATTCAGCATTTAATGTATATTATGGTATTTTAATGGATAATAACCTTTCTACGTTGATATCTGATTGCTTAAGCTTTTGTGTAATAAAAAATCACAGAGCACGAATTCTGGGACGTAAATTCCTCCTTGCCGCGTGACGTCACGAAGCGGGGGTAGATGATGTCGCTGAAATTTTTTATTTTATTGTCGTTCTCATCAAAATGTTTAAGTTACATAGCGTTTCGCATGCTTATTTTTGCTTCCTCCAGTGCGGAAGTTATCAGAGATCACAGAAGTGACTTGGGGAGTTCGCTAGTGTACCTGCGCTCTGTAGTTCCCAAAGCCTTATCCTTGGAGGAGAAATAGGAACCCCAATGACATCGATACTTGCTGACGCAAAAATAGAGTACACTGAGCTTTCTTGCTGAAATACAAAAAAGAAAAAAGCTATAAACTACTACGGGAACTGCATCAGTTATCCCTCACTCAGTTTTCTGTTGTCTCCAACAGCTGACAGTGGACTCGCACGTGACCTGCCATTTAGTACCCAGCTCTTGCAGCGTGTCGATGTGTTTTCTTGTTTTGGCCATAGATGCATAACTCGTGAAGTTTTCATCAAATTTTCTTCGTTTGTTCTAAACCGTTTGCCAAGGTGAGTGTTTTTGCCTTTGGAATAACTGGATTTCTGGTGATTCCACGTTCTTTAGATAGGATTTTATATTAAGGATGGAATCGCTTGCCTCCGCCACCTTCAGTGCTGGGGCCCTTGCTGGTTAGCCCCTTTGTGCCTCCTTTCCCATAAGTGTTTTGTGTTTGGTCCTCTTCCCCAGGTTTGGCTTTTAGGTCCAAGGGTGGGGGACCCAACTCGCTTGCTTCCAGCACCGTTGTTTCGTTTCTGGTGGAAAGCTCCGACTGCCCGTGAAAGTGTTTTTTCATGGGCAGGATGGTCTGTTAATGGCAGAGCTGATATACAGTACTGTAACACATTGAATATTAAGCATTAGGTACACAATAGAGGCGATGTGGCTGGTACTGCACTAGATCACCTTTCCTTCCACATTCAAAATTTATACTCCGTACTATAGTAAACAAACGGCCTTTAAGTTGCCAGCTGTCTCTACCAGTGTTCAAAGAATCTTGAACGAGACTGTACGTACTTCAAGGTCATTAGTGAAGATGGAATTGTTTGAGTAATATTTAACAATGGTTAACCAATGACCAAAAGAAGTATATATACAGGTGTGTGTGTATATATATATATATATATATATATATATATATATATATATATATATATATATATATATATATATATATATATATATATATATATATATATATATATATATATATATATATATATTCCTCTTACAAAAATTATTTTTTCATAGGTTTTTTATTTAATACAATCAGTAGTCAGGCTCTTTTTTGCCGCAATATTAGTGAAATATACCTTACCCTAACGTAACCTTACCTAACTTTACTTAACCTAATCTTTACCTAAACTAACCTGACTTTACTTAACCTATTCCTTACCTAACCTAACCCTACCTAACCGATAATTATTCAGGATATACTTGGTTTCTCCCTCGATTCATGAAAAGGAGATATCGCCGCCTATCCACCTTCAGGCCCCGTTAACACCTTTACGACTAAAAAAAATAGGTCTGCTTGCATGGCTTTTCTTGGTGTGTCAGATCAGTCAACATGACTGATCCGGGTGTGATCAAACGATTTGCAAAAAAAAGGGGGGGGTCTTAAGACCGTTTTATTTTGTTAGTAAATGTACCCTGGTTTGAACAAGTGATTGGTTAGATTTTCTATGTACATTACTTGCTACTTAGCGGTCATTGGCTGGTTAATTCAGTGCTTGGTTTACACTCATAACAATAATTAAATATATGTATAAATGTATGTTTAAATGTGAAATGTTCCCCCTGAAACATTTAACTATAAAGCGACTGACTAAAATACTCATACAATAAATAAATGACGTGAAATGCACTACCGAGAATACAGAGTGGGCGGAGTCTATGTATAGCGCAACTTGATTGGCCATTTGAATGCTCGTCCTTTCACCACTCATATCATTATAAATACGGCGTCGAAATTTTTTCATGCCATACATTGTGGACGAGTTGGTCAGAACGAAACTTCGAACTCATCGTAACTATGTCCGGTCGTGGAAACGCGTCGAAGAGGAAGAAACGAATGGGCTTAGCTGAACAGGCAGGTCTTCTGTTCCCAGTGGCCAGGGTCCGTCGTTACCTTAAGGAAGGACATTACGCTGCTCGGATAAGTGTTGGAGCTTCTGTTTATTTCACGGGGATTTTGGAATACCTGACTGCAGAAATACTGGAGCTAGCCAGCAACGTGGCTAGCGCAACTAAGATGATACGCATCACGCCCCGTCACATCTATCTAGCAGTCCGCAACGACACGGAGCTCAATGACTTACTCGAGGACGTTACCTTTCCTGAAGGAGGTGTCGTGCCCCACATCCATTCGAAACTCCTGCCCAAGACTAAGTAAGACACTTGAGTAATAACAAGAATCCATTTTTAGTCTACAACGGTACCTCCTTGATTGTACACAGAAAAAAAATAAAACGTAAAAAAAAGCTCCATATGGAGCACACACGTATTAAAGAGATGATGGGTTTTACCTATTAAATATGCATTATGGTATTACACCTGAGCAGTCATTATATCGAATTTCTTTCATTCAGTCCATTACATATACAATATATTGTCCTTTGTTAACCAGAAAGTTGTATCTTAATTTTTTATTGTTGATTAGTGTGTGTCCTATCCTAGAACTGGCGTTTGGAGACTTTAGTTAAAGCTCAGTAAGAATTCATTCTTACTACTGTTCAAATTTTAATTTACATCAAACTCCGAATTTACGATTGCATCAATAAGGATTCCAAATAGAAATTTATGAGAGATGGTTACTGATGAATTTTACCTGCTGTGTATAGCAGTCGGGCAGTCTTTTTTTTTTTTAATATAGTATCATGGCACAAAAATTCAGCCATATTTTCTCAGCTGATTGTACAATCAGCCGAGTTCTCTTTTTTAGTTTTTCTTCTCGCTCGACAGAACCACTGCACTGAGTGGTTAGCACACTCGGTAAACAAAAACAGTGCCTGTCAGGAAGGTCAGATGAATTTGGAGCTGACCAATCGTGTTGTCTCGCTAGGGTTGGTTGGCGTGATTGTGAGACATTTCTTTTCTATCATGGTAGGCCTTACTAGTTATTTCATTCAAAATATAAAATTAGTTCGTTGCTTTATGATTATAAAAAAACCATTCATTCATGGTGTTATTTTGTTTCGCACAAGAATAGTAGATTCTTGATTTTTTTTTTTTACAGAGTGTACTTAAATTAATACAGTTGACAACGGTCGTATACAGATGAAGCTTTTGAATATTTGAATAAATTAAAGATTGGAAGAATAGCTAGTGTCAAGTGGATATTTTCAATATTAGTTTTTTATAATAATATATTAGTTTTCTTTTCATTGTTAGCGTTGTTCTACAGTTTCAGGAACAAACATCAGTGCAAGATAACGCTGCCTGGTTTTGGAACTGATCAATGCACATTTGACTTAGCCAACCTGTTTCACCAATGATGATGTTGATATACATCCTTTGCTTCAACAGCTTAGGCCTTTAACTTAAAGACCTTAAGACTTAAAGTCTGTACTCCTGGTTTCAATCATACACTATATATTAACTATTAAAAATTAGTTGTTACAGCAATAGTGAATTTTACTGCGCTTCGACAACTAAGGTCTCTTAAGCACGTACTGTATTCTGGGTAAGTGTACGCACATTAATCATCATTTAATAAAAATTATAGGGATCTTTTTCACTTTTTACACGATATCCTAATCGCCAGCCGTAGCCTACGATTTGAAAGTGAAACTCGTCACTGATTGGTCAAGTTTACGTTCTGGGCTGGCAAGGTGACGGTCTTCTCGTCCAGTCAGATTTAATCCCTCCCCCCTCCCCTTTACCTTCTTTGCCATCTCACGTCAGTTAATTACCAAAATAACGGAATTATGTTCGCTACTCGCATCATTCGTAGTGCCCAGCGGTTACTGTGTATTTAAATAAATTCCCACAAAATTTTGAGTGTCCACGCGTGGTTAAATTTGTGCGAAAAAAGAACGAAACAAAATGACAAGATAAAGGATAATGAGATAATTTAATTCAATTAATCAGTCAGATGGCCATAAATTATCACAGGTAATGTTTGTACAGTAGGCTACACGGCGCCCGTTCATATTTATTTGGTAACTATTTTTCGTGAGAATGTATTCAAATCTTTGGTAACGCCTTTATTTTAATTGTCGTATATTAGTGATTTCTTATTTCACGAAATACACCTGTAAGGTATAAGCAAAATATTAGCTCGACATATTATATAATTATATGATCAATTTATATTAAATTACTTGGCTGTGCACCTCTCAAATAATTTTACAATAGAGGATTAAATTTCATCAACTGTATTGGATATTAATCCCAAGCTTACGACTACGTGCATACTAACGCTTTGGGTATTTTAACAACTCCGGCTATTAATGTTTTGTTTACTTAACCCGTGATGAAACAACCATACTGATGGCTCACGTCTATACGCAGTTTATCTTCATTTTTCTCAAACTTTAAGTCTAAAAAGGATAAACATATTATTTATTAAACATGGTAAGTTAGTGTATATCCATTGTATCAATCATCTACCTCTTTAAAAATTTGCGGCTCCAAAAGGAGCCTTGGGTGGTATCAATAGAGTCGGTGTTCTTCTAATACAAGTAGTATTACTTTCTGGAGGAGTATTTAGAAAAGGCCTTGGTACCATTTGATACTGCATGTAGTTGCAGTTCACCAGTACATAGGAGACGCACGGCGCCTTCTAGATCCCGGTTAATGATAGTAGATCTTTTGTTTTTTACTGCCAGATGAGAAGCTGTTTCTGCTAGGCGCACAAACATGTCGTTCACGAAAGAGTCCATAATATTCAGGGCCTTATTGGTGATTCCATGCTTGGGAGCCACAACTTTCAAAAGCCTGTGGATGAACAATTTGTAACTTTCTCTCCTTCGTCGCTTCTTCTTATCCATTTTTGTTTTTACGGATACAACTGCCCTTCCTTGTTTTGGTACGATGCAACCGTTGTAAACAGGAAGAAATGTGGAAAAATTTGCCTTGCCTTGCTTTTTATAACCTTGGCGTTACTTCTATCTGATTGGTTGATCTGTCATCGGTGAATATCCAATGAAGTAAATTTCATCAAAACAAACGAATCCCATTGGTCACTTGTCCGAGACCAATCAGCTTGCTCCCCACATACATGAAAAATATACTGTATAAGATCAAGATAATTTTTCTGTGATAAAAAGACATACACAGGATAGCTAAGCTGCGAAACAAGAAACAGCTGAAGTACAAGGAGGCTCTCCTTGTAGTGAAGAAGCCGAAACAACAAAACAAGACAAGAAAAGAAAAACAAGAAGGAATAGCAAGAACCAGCAAATTAAGATGCTTTAATCTGTCTCTGTACTTAAGGTTCCTAATGCCCGGGATTAGTCTTGTCATCCTACTCTGAATGCTTTCTTGGGATTCTATATCCATTCTGTAGTACGGTGACCAGAATTGAACCACGTAATCCAAGTGAGGTCTCACAAATGCAAGATATAGTTTAAGGATAACCTCGCTAGTCTTGTAACTGACACTCCTTCGTATGAACCCAAGCTGACAGGAGTTTGCCTGTTGACCATGATGCGTTGATAACTGTTCGGAGAGCAAGTTCACCAGCAAGTCCTGCATTGCTGAGCAATGAATAGGTTATACCATCAGTGCCAAGGGCGGTGTCGTTCCTTGTTTTCCTGGCCCCTGTGATTTCTTCTATAGTAAATAGACAGTCTGTAATGTCAGTTTGTTTAATTGCATGTCTGACTACTACTTCTCTCTCCAGTTGTACTTGCTGTAGATGAAGTCTTATTTCAGGAGGTAGTTGAACTGATGACGAGTGTTCTGCAAAGTGCTCTGCCAAGCGATTTGCTTCCTGTAGTGGCTGGGGGTGGGCTGGAGCTCTGGGCAGTTTTCCTGTTGCTATCCTGAGTTTTCTCCAGAGTTCACTCAGGCTGGTGTGTGCATTAAAGGTTGCACACCACTCGAGCCATTTGTCTTCCCTAATTTTCTAAGTATTTTGACGAGCATGTTGGACAGCAGCTCTCAAAGAGTTTCACTCCCTCAGGGGAAGGGTACTGTCGGAGATGTCTTCTAAATGTGTTGATTGTGATTCTGTTCTCTGACCTCGCCATTGTAGAACCAGTAGTCTTTGTGTCTATTTGTAGGGTGTGTTTTTGGTATTGCTTCCTCTGCTGCGTGTTGTATGGCATCAGTAAGGTCCTGGTTTAATTGGTCAATATCTTCTGCTGGTTCATAGTTCGAATACCATTTTTGGAGTGGCGCTGCCAGAGGTGACGGCACCCCCCAGGGGCCCTGCCAGCAGCGGTGGCGTGAACAGGGGCACGCCCAGTTGCAACAGCACCCCCAGGGGCCCTGCCAGGGGTGGTGGTGCCCCCAGGGTTCCTGCCAAGGTCGGTGGCGCCAACAAGTGCCCTGCCAGGGTCGGTGGCGCCAACAGGTGCCCTGCCAGGGGCGGTGGTGCCCCCAGAGGTCCTGTTAGGTGCGGCGGCGCCTCCCAGGGGACCTGATAGGGGCCCATCCAGGTGCAATGGCACCCCCAGGGACTCTCCTTGGGGGCAGCAGTGCCCCGAGGGGCCCTGCCAGGGACAGTGGTGCCCCCAGGGGCGGTAGTACCCCTAGGGGTTTGTCTTGGTCATTATTTATACCAAGTATATACACTAACTCTTTCTGTACTAAAGTTATGCTATCAAATTGCATAATTGTTAGAGACAGATAGCACTGTCCACCTGACTCGTGCAATCCAGGGAGGTGAGAGGTAATATACCCAACTGAGAGATAGTGGTCTTCCCAGGATAAGGTGTATCTGCGATGAACCATTGTCAGTGTGTACAATAGATAGCCAGCAAGCATTGCATTCGATATCCATGTTGATTATGAATCATGTTACACATATGTATGGTATTCAGTATTAGAAAAAAATGGAGGTAAAGAAAACAATATTTACCAGATTTCAGGGGAGTAAACCCAATTTTCCTTACACAATAACTACAATTAAGGCAAAACGTCTCTTTAGTCTACTAACTCCTTGTGTATGGGCTGAATAAACTCATCTGGTGTTAGCCAAATAAATTACTGGACTGTATTAAAAATGGTGTCCCCTAAGTGAACGAGCGACTCTTGATATTGCTATCGGAAGACGCTGTCTCCAAAGAGTTTCAGGATGTGAAAAAATTACAAAATTAGGCCTTTCCTGTCCTCTGTGGTAGTGTCAGTGACAGAGGTCTGGTTAAGGAGTGAAGACTTGTACCTTTAACTCTGGATGTGGTAATGTGCCACTGAAGGTTATGTTGTCGACAAGTGTTCCTCAGACACTAAGCAACGTGTTAACTGAGACAACCTTCCTATTTTTTTTTACCAGGAAACGCATACACACACCAGTCAAACATGTATTATAGTACTGTATAAAGAAATCTCGGACAGGAATCACATGACAAAGTTTTATGGGCCCCTTTAAAATTGGAGCCCTTTAGGATTGTGCCCCTTCCTTAACTTATCAAACCGTTAGTAATGGGGTCCACCAGGACTGGCTTTCATTATGACAAGGGCCTAATGGAATTGGATCCACTGAGTCCCAATTGTGGTTTATCAGAACTGGGGCCCAATAGACCAGGCACAAGTGTCCGTTGTCCGTTGATAGTGTAAACCTATAGTTTGTGTGTGTGTGCACAAAATTGGAGGAAAATCTGAATGTACAGTTGTGGGCACAAAGAACAGAGCACGGAGGGTAAGTTGCATCTGCCTCATAATTAAACTTTAAAAAAAGAGTGGAGTGGGAAGAAAATTGCAGACTTTTAATTGTCACCTCTATGTAACATTACTTTTACCTTTATCCTCTTTGCCGCTGATCGGCTCGTTAATCACTTGGGTAGTCGGTCACATCTCTGTTATGCACTGTTGGCAAGTACTGGGCATGCACTGGCTCCCAGGGGCCCTGCCAGGGGCGGTGGCGCCTCTAGGGGCCTTGCCAGGGGTAGTGGCTCCACAGGGCCATGTTAGGGGCGGTGGCGCCGCCAAGGTCTTTGCCAAAAGTGGTGGCGCCCCCAGGAGCCCGCTCAGGTGCAATGGCGCCTCCAGGGGCTCTCCCTAAGGGGAGCAACGCCCCCTGGGGCCCTCCCAGAGGAGATGGCGTCCCCAAGGGCCCTTTCAAAGGAGGTGCCCCCCCCCCCCCAGGAGCCCGCTCAGGTGCAACGGCGCCCCCAAGGGCTCTACCTAAGAGCAGCAGCGCCCCCTTAGGCCCTCCCAGAGGAGATGGCGCCTCTAGGGGCCCTCCTAGGGGCGGTGGCGCCCCCAGGGGCCCTTCCAGACGAGGCAGTGTACCCAGGTGCACTTCCAGGGGCGGTTGAGCCCTAAGGGGCCTTCCCAGGGGCGGTGGTGGCCCTAGGGGACATCGGCGCCTCCATGAGCCATTGCCATGGGCTGTGGCACCCGAGGGGCCCTGCCAGGGGCGGTGGCACTTAAGGGGCCCTACCAGGGGTTGGTGGCGCCCCCAGGAGCCCTACCTGGTGCCGTGGCGCTCCCAGAAGCCATGCTAGCGGCGGTGGCGCCGCCCAGGGGCCCTCTCAGAGTCGGTGGCGCCCCCAGGGGCCCTCTCAGGGTCGGTGGCGCCCCCAGGGGCCCTCTCAGGGTCGGTGGCGCCCCCAGGGGCCCTCTCAGGGTCGGTGGCGCCCCCAGGGGCCCTCTCAGGGTCGGTGGCGCCCCCAGGGGCCCTCTCAGTGTCGGTGGCGCCCCCAGGGGCCCTCTCAGGGTCGGTGGCGCCCCCAGGGGCCCTCTCACGGTCGGTGGCGCCCCCAGGGGCCCTCTTAGGGTCGGTGGCGCCCCCAGGGGCCCTCTCAGGGTCGGTGGCGCCCCCAGGGGCCCTCTCAGGGTCGGTGGCGCCCCCAGGGGCCCTCTCAGGGTCGGTGGCGCCCCCAGGGGCCCTTGGAGGGGTGGTGGCGCCATCAGAGCCCTTCCAGGTGCGGTAGCGCCAACAGGGGCCCTGCCAGGGGTGGTGACACCCCCAGGGCCCTGCCCAGGTAAAACGGCGCTACCAGGGGCGATGGTACCCCCAGGGGCCCACAAAGGCGCAACGGCTCCCCTAGGGGGCTCTGCTTCGCGGTAGCAGCTTCCAGGGGCCCTGCTAGGGGCGGTGGCTCCCCTGGGGCCATGACAGGGGCTCACCTTAGGAGTAAAAGCGCCCCCTGGGACCCTCCCAGAGGAGATGGCCCTCAAGGGACCCTGCCAGGAGCTGTGGCTCCCTCAAGGGCACTATCAGGGGCGGTGGCGCCACCAGATGCCCTGCCAGGGGCAGTGACGCCAACAGGGGCCCTGCCAGGGATAGCAGGGCCTCAGAGGCCCTGCCAGGGGCGGCGGCACCCCCAGTGGCCCTGCCAGCAGCGGTGGCGTGAACAGGGGCACGCCCAGGTGCAACAGCACCCCCAGGGGTCCTACCAGGGTCGGTGGCGCCAACAGGGGCCCTGCCAGGGGCGGTGGTGCTCCCAGAGATCCTGCAGGGTCGGTGGCGCCTCCAGAGGCCCTTCCAAGGGAGGTACCGCCCCCAGAAGCCCTTTCCGGGACAGTGGTGTCCCCATGGGACCCCCTAGCGGCGGTGGTGCCTCCAAGAGCCAGGCCAGGGGCGTTGTAACCCCCAGGGGCAAGGCCAGGAGCCCTGCCAGGGGTGGATGCTCCCCCAGGGGTCTTGCGAGGGGTGGTAGCGCCCCCAGGGGCCCTGCCAGAGCCGGTGTCACCAACAGGGGTCTTGTCAGGGGAGGTGGCGCCCCCAGGGGCCCTGCCAGTGGCGCCCCTAGGAGCCCTGTCAGTGGCGGCCCCTGGGCTCTCCTTAGAGGTAGCAGCACCCCCAGGGGGCCGTCTCAGAGAAGCTGGCATCCCTAGGGGCAGTGACGCCCTAAGGGGCCTTCCCAAGGGCAACGGCGCCCCCAGGGGTACTGCCAGAGGCGCTGGCGCCCCCAGAGGCCCTGCCAGGGACGGTGGCTCCCCCAGGGGTCCTGCCAGGGGTGGTGGTGCCCTCAGGGGCGTTGCTAGGACAGGTGGCGCCAACAGGGGCCCTACCAGGGGAGGTGACGCCCCCAAGGGCCCTGCCAGAGCCGGTGATGCCAACAGGGTCCCTGCCAGGGGCGGTGGTGTCCCAGAGGGCTGCCAGTGGAAGTGGCTCTCCTAAGGGGCAGCAGCGCCCCCAGGGGCCATCCCAGAAAAGTTGGTAACCCCAGGGGCGGTGGCGCCCCGAGGGGCCTTCCCAGGGGCAATGGCGACCTCAGGGGTAATGCCAGGGGCGGTGGTGCCCCCAGGGGCCATGCCAGGGGAAGTAGCGGCACCAGGGGCCTTGTCAAGGTCGGTGGCGACCACATGGGCCCTCCCAGGGACAGCAGCGCCCCCAGGGTCCTGTTAGGTGAGGCAGCGCCCCCCAGGGGACCTGATAGGGGCCCATCCAGGTGCAATGGCACCCCCAGTGGCTCTCCTTAGGGTCAGCAGTGCCCCAAGGGGCCCTCCCAGGGACAGTGGTGCCCCCAGAGGTGGTGGTACTCCTAGGGGCCCTGCCATGGGCGGTGGCGCCCCCAGGGATCCTCTCAGGGGCGGTGGTGCCAACAGGGGCCCTGCCAGGGGCGGTGGCACCCCTGGGCATCTTCCTCCATTTAATCCTTACCTAACAAATATTTTGTAAACCTAGCAGTCTCTTGGCGGCGCCACATTCTGGGGTGAACACGTATGCCCATTGGAGTGACCTCTCCTTTTGTAGTATAGAATCCTTGGTAGGATGGAGTAGTGTCAAGGGGTTGGAAGCACTGGATAGTGCCAAACAGCAATGAATACATAGCTGTAGCATCTCCCAGCACTTAACAGAAACTAATAACTAACAGGAACACCTGGTAGCTCCTACCAGCAGCATCTAGTAATTAAAAGCTAGCAGCCAGCAGCAACATGTTGCTTGCAAGTTAGTAAATATAAGCAACAGCAGTTAGCATCAACTGTTAGGATGAAAAGGGAAGAGGATAAGGAAATAGAGGAAGAAACAGAAAAGGAAGAAAGTGACACAATGATAAGTTTTCACATTGTTATTCATTTTTTATTATGCTGGACATCTTGAACAGTATTTGTTGAGATACAGTACAGTGGATATAATAACTATACATGTTTGTTGCATATATTGTATGTCATATATTACTGTATACAAAGAAAAACATCAAACAAAACTGACAAACTAGTGTTTTCTATGAAAATCTTTAGTGAAGGCTTTACAGGTGAACTTAAATACAGGAAAATGTTATATAAATTCAGAAATTCACATGATGTTACCTCCACTCTGCACCACTTCTTGTAGGGATCTATTATATTCTTGAACAAGTTTCATGGCTTGATTTTTAAATGGTAAAAAGTTAGATTCAGCTTTCCTCTGTGCAATGAACTCCCGGAGAGTAAAATTGGTTTGTTCCAGGTGAGCCCACTTCTTCTCCAGGTTTGTAAGTTGGGTGTATGTTTCATTTTCATGAAGCTGGTTCTGTAATGTAGCACATGATAAATGTCTATTATAATACTGTACAGGCACCACCTACAGTAGTATATTAATACAGAACTGACACCTGTGCATCCAAAACATCTTGAAACAGAACTGAGGATCCTCTAGTCATTATATTCCAATTAAAATAACACTGGAACAAATACAGGCATCCCCTGGGTTACGGAACTCTGTTTACAGAAATTCGCTCTTTCGGATTTTGTAAATTATGACCAATAAATTCAGGACACAGACAAAAAATTCGCCCTTATGGAAATTGGGTAAATTTTTAAGTTGTGAATTTTTTTTCAATACTACAGTATTAGAAAAAATCACAAATTTAAATTTTTATTTTGTGTGGATTTCTTGGTGGTTGCTACAATACTGTACAGGGCGAGGCAGGAGCCAGTGGTGCTACTCCGTCTTCCTCCCAGTAACTTCGATTGCACTACCTTATACCTTACCTAACGCAGCACTCAACATCGTTTGTGGCAAGTTAAATTAAAGTGTTTTGTATATTTATTATCATATTACAGTACAGTACAGGTATATCATAAAATAATCAATGTATGTGTCAAAAAAAATTATTTGAATTCATAAATGTGCTTGTATTACATCGTTTTGCGAAAAATATTTCCTTGGGAACGCATCACCAATTATATAATGGAAGTCAATGGGAAAATTGGTTTCATGTGCCGAAATTTCACATTACGGACAAATTTTCAAGGACACATACCTTCCGTAATCTGGGGGATGCCTGTACTGTATAATACATTATTAGCTCAATAGGGATCGTCAGATGTTCAAACACTGTAATGTTGGGCATCGAAAAATATTTTCTTGCAAAAAATCGTATATTCTAATGTGGTCCATCTTTATATAGTAGAATACAAAACTGTAAAATATGGTTCTCATCAAGGCTGCCCATGTGCCACTATGTTCAAGGAATTAATTTTTAAGGGTTGCTAGAAAATAACACTTTACCCATGCAACAAGCAAGTGGAGGAAGTATCACTTTCTCGCAGTACAGTTCACTGGTTGTGAAAGAAGACTAGGCAAGAGATTGCAGATGTTGAAAAGTCAATTTAACTACAGAATTTCCTTTATTTCTTCATTGGGATGGAAAAAAAGTTAATTTTTCCTAGGTCTCTCATATACTCTTGGCAGCTTAGCACTGAGCAGCTGGTGTTGCTGGGAGCTCTCATATGCCTGGCAGCAGTGTTTACAGTAATACCCCGTTTAGGGCTCAGGATACATTCCTAGATAATAGAGCGCTATCCAAAACATCACTTGCATATATGGGGATGTGCTCATGATGACATTATTTTTTACCTGTAAGTTATACACAGTACTGTATTGTATATGAAGGGTACAGGTTTTAATGAACAGGCTATTACAGTAACTTATATTTGCTATTATTAATGAATAACAAATAAACAATACTGTACAATGAATGACAGTCGTTTGTGGAATAGTCGTGATGACAGTAGTAAAATGAGTGAGAGATGCAGTGGGTGGGTGGGAGGGAGGCAGGTAGTGGGAGGGAGTTGGGGGGTAGTGGATATCATATAGCTTTGCAGCTAATCCATCTCTGCATCACTGAAGTTGTGATTTAGGTGGTAATAATAGAGGTAGTGGTGATGATGGAGGTGATGGTGAGGAAGATGTGGCAAGTGGTGAGGAGGTGATGTGTCTCAGTTTCTTTGGTAACTGCGCCCGGAGCACTGCCAGACGCTATTGAACAGCTGATATCTACCCACAAAATTGAGTATAAGTATTGATGAGCAATGTTGTATCCCTTCAATACAGTTGGTCCTCATATTACGCGGTTAATGTAACCCGGAGGGTACCGCGGAAAGTGAGAAACGCGTAAAGTGAATAACATAACATATGGGATTAATTGAAATGGAGTCCGGGCCGATCCCCAAACTCCACTTTTTGACGACACACAACTATGTTGTAGTAAAAATATTATCTTAACTTTATGATGGCATGCACACACAATTAATAATTAAGAGAAATATCAATAATATTAGGTTTTTTAACACTTACATTAGTAGAAAAGATGGCTGGGCACACGGGGATGGGCGGTTGGTTCCGAGGCAGAGGGCAGATTATTGGCCCTCACCTGTATCACTTGTATCAATTGTATCACTATCCACCACAGAGGCTTGCAGGGCCTCTTTGTCAAACCCCCCAAAGTTCATATAAGTCCATATCCTCACTATAATTATCACTATCACTGACTTGGGCCGGCTGTAGTGGGTGGCGGGTGAAGAACTGGTCATGTTTTGATGACTGGGCGACCTTGTGCGCACCATTTTCGCGCCTCTTACACAACATGGCGGATGGCGGGAGGTTTGGATCCAAAAATGGCGCGGCTTGCCAGCCGCTCTCCGCGTAATGGGGTTCACGACCGCGGAATGTGAAAATGTTAGGTTCTGGCAAGGCACCGCGTTAACGGTGAAACGCGGAATGCGGGACCGCGTAATATGAGGACCAACTGTATTACGTTAAATAGCATTTTAAAATATGGAGTGAAAAAGGTGGGGCTGATTATAGAGGTGGAGTGGAAGGGAGTGGTAACATGCACCAGGTGTTGCCAAGGGCTCCACAGCAGTTGATCTCGAGACCACTTCCCCCACCACCACACATTGTTCTTAATAATGGTTCTAACAGTCGAAGTAGCCAATTAGAAAGTAACACCGACATCCACAAGACGATCACCAACTTTCTACCACCTCAACACTTGTAATTTTACATCTAAGGATATACTTTTCTGTGGTACTTTAGACGCACTAGCAGTATAAAACTTGTAGGCCTTTTTCCAGACATGATGAGTATAAAATAGTCACCAATACTGTATAAAAAAAAAATCAAGTCAATAAGAATGTGTCCACAGTGTAAGCGCAGCAAATTTGTTCTACAGTATACTGTAGACTGTAAACAGAGCACTTGGCGCTGATTGGTAGAGTGAGCAAAGCAAAAAGAGCTGCTCTTGTGAGTTGTGAGTGTTTGGACTTGTGACTTTCGATACTTTTATATTTTTTGTCCCCGTCTTTTTCCCTTGAGCTCCAAGAGCGTTATAGCAAAATAGCCCTCTACGAGGTAGTACTAATATTACAGTGACCCCTCGTTTAACGAACACCTCGGTTAACGTAATTTCGATTAACGAACTGCCTTCCATAAGGATCTTCAATTCGGTTAACGAAAAAAAATTCGGTTAACGAAGTTCTTACGAACCGACCTCAACATGTTTTCACTTGCACTGACCGGGCAACCAGCTTTAGTATCAGTCCGCCAATACATTAATCGGTTCTAGTGCTTAAATTCCTTACTATTTTAGTAAATATCAAGAAGTTTATACTATTCAATAATTTTAAAAGTTTAATAATCAATTTTTTAGTCATTTTAACAATTATTGAACATAATTGAAGGTAAAGTGACTAGTTTAATGCGCGGCATCCAGCCTCTTAACACAGCAAACAGGAGTTAGTCTCTCTCTGTTTTCACTGGAGGCAACATCTTGCTTGAGACTCTCTTCAACTAAACGCTTTTTTTCTGTGTTTCCAAGCAAATTATTGGTCATTTTGAAATATATTTTACATATTGACAATAAATAATGCAGTGCAGTGTTGATTTAAAGAAAATAATCTTGAATATTTCTGCATTTTTTATATTAAAATTATTGGTCATTCTGAAATTTAGTTAACATATTGATAATATATACAGTACAGGGAACAGTTTTTGTGTGCCCATCAGCTGACTGAATCACCCAACAACGCTTCTCAGTTTAACTTTGTTTACAATGGAGTGAACATCCAGTTTGTTGGTCTCTTGAATATTTTTGAATTTTTACATTAAAATTATTGATCATTCTGAAATTTAGTTTACATATTGATAATATATAGCGCAGTGCAGTGTTGATGTAAATAAAATAATCTTGAATTACACCTAGTGAACTTGAAATTTTATTGATGAAATTACTGCATCAAGCATGGGTCCCCTGAAAGATGATTTCTCCTTCATCCCCACTTCCTTCTCTTCTCCCTTCTCCTCCACCCCCATCATCATCATCAACCAGGAACCTTCTACATGCACACCTCAAAGTAAGTGTACTTTACTGCATTTTTTTTTTACTTTGTACTATATACTTTTCTGTGAGCTGGAACCAATTACCCAATATCCCATTGAAATAATGGATTCGGTTAACGAAATTGTTGGTTAATGAACGACTCTGTGGAACAAATTGTGTTCGTTAACCGAGGGACCACTGTTTATATATATATTTAATGTACTGTATGTACGAGTACACACACACACACACACAAAAGTGATATCCCTGCTAGCAGGAACGATTGGTGCAGAGCACTTCCGTCAATTAGAGATTTCCAGGTAACAAGAAACTTTCTCAAACCCGGAAAAATTCCTTATCCCTGGAATCTTTTCCAGTTACTGGGAAAAGTTTCTGAGTGTCAAAACTAAACACATCCCTAGAATGTTTCTGGGTACTAGGGAAAGTTCTTTGAGAGTCTAAACTACCGGAGTCTGTCAAAACAGTTCTTATGGAATGGAACCTATTTTCCCAATACATTATTAATGTCGATATACAAGTACAATTGATCATTTATCGATGGCCTTTTGAGGTTCCTAACCCCATCGTATAATATTCATTGCCTGTACTGGGTAATGCTTACATTTAAATCAACTGAATAAAATCTTAAAATCACTGGTAATTCACCCTCCTCTTACTCTATTAATAATCCACAATATCTTGCTATGAATGTATGGAGGATTGGAGGAATCATGATTTATAGTGCAGCAACATATTTTTGAGGAGTAATAACATTACCTTAGTTGAAGAAATGGTACTGTTAATCTCCTGCAGACTCTGAGAAATACACACTTTTCTGGCTTCTAGGTCTTCCCTCTCCTGAGCCAGTTTCTTCCTCTTCTCCTCAGCTCGTGTTCTCAAACCATCTAGATCTGAGAATTCTAATATTTCTTTTTCCATCCGACCTAATTTTTCTTTTAGTTCCACCATCTCTTTTTGTACTTTAGTTTCCAAAGCATCTATCTGAAAATAAATTTAGCTGAAGTTGGACAGTCAAGTGTAATCATAACCATTGACATTTAAAATTTAGTTAGTATCACTTTGGACTCTCAATCCAACAAACATACTGTATATACATGTGAAGAAACAGGATTTGAAATACTGCTTAGTTTAACCCTTGAGTGTTTAACACACACACACACACGCACGCACACACAGTAGGGTCGGGATATATCGCGCGATAGGGTCCAAGGATGTTCACTATACTGTACAGTATACTAAATTGCGATATATAATTACATGTAATCAATGGGGAAAATAGGGTTAAGTTCTGGAGGCCTATAAAAGTGACTAAACTTGACATAAAATGGCACAGTCTAAGGTTAGCAGAATATAAATTACACTGCTGGAATCCTTCCAAGACAGCGAATAATTTGAACATAAACGTCATATATTTTGCACAAGAGATAAAAATTAATCACATGTATGTATCACATTTATTTCTTTAACGTTTCTTTTAGTATGATGTGTGTATGTAAATAAATAAAAATAAATGAAAAAAATTTATGTAAATCTACCCAAAAATAGTTGAAAAACTGTACATTATTAAAATGTACTACAGTACACTAATGTACTAAAATTTTCATCTTGTGCAAATTATATGACGTTTATATTCAAATTATTCACTGTCTTGCAAGGATTCCAGCAATGCAAATTATATTCTCCTAACTTTAGTCTGTGCTATTATATAAGATAAAAATTTAAAGCCTACAGTATAACCACCCAACCCTGGCTGGGAGGGTGGGGGGGGGAGGAAGGGGAGAAAAAATTTACACTTTGACAGTTGGTGCAAAGGTCTAGTGAAGTATTGATTTGTTTATTTATGTCCTTTAGATTGCGTTTTTGTTTTTTGATTATAAAGTGTCATAGAATTGACTGGGGAGAATATAATTTACATTGCTGGAATTCTTATAAGATAGTGATTAATTTGAATGTAAACATGCTATAGTTTGCACTAGACAAAAATTTTAGTAATCGTTTTGTACATTATTTTGATTACAGGTACTACTCGACTTACAACCTACTCGACTTATGACCACCTGGACATACGACCGCCGCAGTTGTATAAAATATTTTTCAAATTACGTATTTTCGAGTCCCGATGTTAGTGATCGCGCTGTGTACTGACAAAATTTTCGTTTATAATTCCCTTTAAAATGGCTGGCAAGTGTAAAAGTGAGAGTTCTCGTGGTGCTGAGAAGAAAACGAGACACCCATTTTTTATTTTCTATGTATTATTTTAGCATTTTCGACTTACGACCTGGTCGTCAGTCCCTAACCCCGTCGTAAGTCGAGGACTGACTGTACATGTACAGTACAGCTTTGCCCTTAGGACAGTGTGTGCATGTAAATGAGTTTCAATAAATGAATAAAGTTACATATATCAGCCAAAAATATTAGTTGAAAAACTATATGTAGACAGACCTTGGATGGCTAAATTTTAGAATAACCAATAATTTTAATATAAAAAATGCAAAAATATTCAAGAACACAACCTTCTTGATATTTACTTCACTGGAAACGAATGTAAACATAGAACAAATTACTGTATTGGCGGACTAGCTGATCAGCTGATGCTCACAACAAAACGTGTTTGTCGTAAGGATTTCGTTAATCGAAGTTTTGTTCGTTAACCGAATTGAAGATCCTTATGGGAGCTAATTTGTTAACCAAAATTTCGTTAATGAAACCGTTCGTTAACCGAGGGACCACTGTGTATATATACATTGCCACAAAACTTGAGTGCTCCCCATCACAACCGCGAACATGCTTCCAACTTTAAAAGTACCCACAGACATTCTTGAGTACATCCAGGGTGTCATACGTGAATAATCAGAGGCCACATATTAAAACCCATGAATTTTAAAGTCATTCTGTAATTTAAGATTTTCTTCAATAAATAATTTGAACTGGCCTAAACTGTATGTTCAGTGAGTTACCCTGGATTGTGGCTGCTTCATAATCAAAACCCTGTGTTATTCTGTATAGCCAAATGTGTGCTAAAAGGATTACATTGCATAAAAAAATGCACTCAAAGGCTTACCTTTTGCAAGTTGGTCTGAAGATTTAAATTCTCATGCTTCAAGCCTTGTTCTGTATAACGAGACTTCTCCAGCTCTCCTTCTTTAAAAGCCAGATCAGTACGCATCACATCAAAGTCCTGAGTACTGCAATTACAATTTTTTTTATTGTACATATATAATTACCATATAAATAGCCACCACAAAAAAAAAGGGTAGATGAAAAAGCAAATAAGAGTTTAACCCTTAGATGATTGTAACTGGAGATAATCCAAAGATCACTTACTCGTCTGGTTTACAACATTGTCATACAAGGTAAGATCTGCACAGTGGAAAGAATAGGTTGCATGATGTCACGCTCATGTTTTATTGTGAACAGTGAACTCTAATCCCCTTAAAAAAAAAAAAAAAAAACACGGGAAATTAAGGTTTGTTTACATCCGGCAGTTCGACTACTCTCTCTCTCTCTCTCTCTGCTTGTCTTTACAGAGTACAACATTTAACCCTTCAATATATATTAGTAGTAAATAAGTGTTGCTTTCATATTCTTATGTAGAGTAATGACGATATGTTTTCACATGTGCGCACTTACATACAGTGGGGTATGCTATAACGAACGGATCCTACTACGAATATTCCTATAACGAACGGTTTTACCTATAAAATTGAGAATGCTATAACGAACGAAACTACTACAACGAACATTATTTAATTTTTTTTTTTTTTTCTAATTTATTTATTTTATTACAAATATTAATGATATTCTTTATTTCAGGGGTTTACATGCATATTTATGCACTATTTTACAATTTTTACAATTTTATATTATATTTTTCAGTGTTAAGTGGTTGTATTTGGGGGCCTGGAACGGATTAATCCTATAACGAACGAATGCTATAACGAACAAGGTTCTAGAACCAATTAGATTCGTTATAGCATACCCCACTGTACGTGCAGTCTCACTTCTTTTTTTTACCATTAATGGTTAGCTACTTCTATTGTTCCATTTATTAACATTAAATAACATTACTTAAAACAACCATATTAATTTTACCACAGCTACAGCCAAGGTCTTATTTTGTTCAGTTTTATATGTAGAACCAGTCAGTCACTGGTTTTGTAATCAACGAAAACAATGCTGTGTCATTTCCTCGTGTGTTTTAATATTCTACGTATTATTAATGAATTGTATTGCTCATTTTGCACACATAAACATTAATTCAATAAAAAATACATTCAGTAATAAACAATAATGAATCTTTTGTACATAAGAGAAATGACGCTGTTTACACGATTGTGCACGTCGTCTGCACGTTGGAGAGCCGTTCAAACCCGTCGAAATTCAAGTTTCCGCCGTCAAAATTTTTATTTATTTATTTTTTTGTGTGTTCCAATAAAATACATTAAGAATTAAAACTCACGAAATTTGAGAAGCTACTATACGACATTTAACTCTTCAATATGTCTTCAAAGAGACCATGATGCAGAGAAAGTGGTGCTAGTGCTTCCAAGCATAAGCACAAGTCATTATCTATCCAGGAAAGGGGTGAATTTCCATGGTCCGGCACCGGTCAGGTCCCGAGGTTGCCGGACTAGAGAGGTACAACCTGTACTAATAATAAAATATAGAAAAACAAGCCAAATTATCACAATCTATTATCACAAACTTACGGCAAATTTGCCGAAGATTTACCGGGCAAATAATGGCTTACATGGCAGATCGCAGCAACACAAAACATCACAGCCAAAAATACGAGTTTCACATCCTGTCGGTAATTCTCTTGACCAACATATAAACAAGCCACACAGCTGCTCTGACAGAGGTAGAGTTGGGTTAGTATAATGTTACTATATATGATTTCCCACTTGATTCCAGTAATATTGTATTTATTTGCACAAAATCATATGTTTTTCCCCACAAAACCACTTTAAAATCACTTTCAATAATTGTATGATGAAACCTACTAAAAATAAATAAATAAAATATCCTTGTAAAATAGGGGTGCGTGCGTCTTATACTCTGGCAAATACGGTAAGTACCAGAAGACATTGTGAATTATCAAATTGCAAACTATAGTTTAACTCAGGCATGGGCAATCTTTCCCCAGTCATGGGCCACATTACAATTTAGGTATTTTTCTGTGGGCCAGCCCACCGAAATATATATCCTACCTAACCCAAAAGTAATGTTATTATTGTATTAGCACGAACAGTGAAGCAGTGTATCACCACGTCTATCTTAAAACATTTTAAACTTAACAATCACAGTCTTTTAGTTCAATCCAGAATGTGACGTCTAGCTTTATAACTAGGTATGTAAATGCCTAGCATTAACTCGCCAGGCCAAAATACAGGCAATTAAAACATCAAATAATTACTTAAATACGTAATATTAGGAGGACACGTTGCTACCTGGCATTTAATTGCAATTCTCAAAACCCCCAACCCCACCCTCCATCACACGCACTGCCACCATCACCTTCTTGCCTGGCGAATAAGCTGTAAATACGCATAAGGAAAGCTCCGCTAATTTGTGTTGTAATAGCTGAAATACTAAGTGCTACGAGGATTTTATATTTGGTATTTATACATCTTAGCACGGTGAGGAAATCGAGTGACTTATATTTTGTTTATGTCTCTCAGATATTGTGTTTGGGGCAAATTTTATACGGTTTGATCAAGCACGGCACGCACGCTCGTTTTCTATCTAGGAAGACAGTGGATCTTTAGTGACTAATGTCCTCTGCTTTTAAGTCACTTAATGAATGACGTTGTTTTTTGCCCTTCCGGTGTTCGACTTATGAACACCAGGACATATGACCGTCGCATTCCAGTCGTAGGAAAAAAATCAAATTACGTATTTTTGAGTCCCAATGATAGTGATCGGGCTGTGTACTGACAAAATTCTCATTTGTAATTCCCTTTAAAATGGCTGGTAAGCGTAAAAGTGAGAGTTCTCGTGGTCCTGAGAAGAAAAAGAGACACCCAGAAATTTATGTAAATCTACCCAAAAATACAGTTGAAAAAAGTGTACATTATAAAAATGTACTATATACTAAAATTTTTATCTCTTGTGCAAAGTATATGACGTTTATATTCAAATTAATCACTATCTTATAAGAATTCCAGCAATGCAGTTGGACGTGAATCTTCAGTTTCCCTCCGTGATCTTGCTCCATGCCCTGGTGGAACCTCATCCTCAGACATCTCTGCCGGATCAACCTCACCTTCAGTGGAGCCAGAAACATTGGATAATGGTGAGAGAGTGTTGCTGCAGAGGGAGATACCAGGACGACATTGCTCGGGTTATACATGCCTCTTACAACAGTATCCTGGGCTAGATATCGAGGTCGGATGTGAGAAGGGTGTTATCCAGAACACATCATGTTTTCTCTGGGTATTCTAATTTCCTCTTGTACTAACACTGGTTAATGAAAGTCGCAGCAGAAAATAGATGAGTGAAACAGGGAAGAAACCAAATGCCAAAGTGGCTAGTAAGCTGACAAGTGGTGAAAAAAAATTGCGCGGTAACAAATTATGGAGGTTTTAGTGTGTAATGTATATGACCTTCAAATCTCACAGGACAAAAGAAGAACTTCAATGCTTTTATACTTATTCTGAGACTATTAAGGACTTTTCCTGAAGTCTTGGAATATATATGAAAACTCAGAAGGTTTCATTTCAAATTTTCCTGCATACATATACAACATAGTTCTTACCTTGGTAGATGTTTAAAGTGGGCAAGATGACGAGATAGTTTTTCGAGAAGAGCAACATTATTATTTTCCAGAATTTCTAATCGACTGAGTTCCTCCTGTTTATTCTGCTCAAAAGTTGTCAGGAATTGTTCCATTGTTTCTTCCCGCTTCCGCAGTTCACGGTACTTCTGACTTCTCTCACTCTGATTTTCTTCTAACTCCTAAAAAATTAAGTATTGTAATGATAGTGGCATTATAGTACTAAGGTAAAACTTTTGTTTCAGTTGATCAATACACAGTGCTCTAGACTCAAAATTCATGATAGCCAAGTTTAATCTCTTTGTGGAATTGACTGGCCATTATTCTGGTGTGATGAACATTTAGTTCATTCATTATTAATTAAAGTTGAGAAAAGATTGGCCATTACATAATTTTCTTTTTACTGTTATATAAGATCAATGCTAAATTTTTTTTTTTTTATGACATCATTCCCATTAAAATAAATTTACTTTACAGTACAGTATATAGAAATTAAAACTTACAACAATCCTTCCCTGAATCTTACTGAATAATATTAATATTTTCAACATTAAAAAAACACCATAGCTAAGATGCTAATACTGTAGACTCTTAACCAATCAAACATAAGTATGGTATGATTATGCCCAGGCAGGGTTGGAGTTGTACCACTTCCTGTCACACTGGCACATCAAGGCCCCAGCTAAGCTATTTCTTCTTAGCTGGGGTTCTTTCCTTACAAAACTAAGAGAGAAAGCATAAGGGATATGAGCTCTTCAACTGCATTAGTCAGCTCTATGAACACCTTTCCCGACTGACCGACTTACACAGAAATTTTCTCATTAGCTTAGCTCTTGGTCATTCTTGTGACCTAATACCCTCACCTGATCTAGTAGTTGGACCTCTTCATGACACCGCTTCATTTGCTCGTGGACTTCATTTAACTGACGCTCCATTGTGGCAATTTCTGCATTGTCCTCCTTCAACTGGGAATATAGATATACAGTAGGTCACATACCAGATGTCACACATTCTCTGAACTTCACATTTTCCTTCTATTTTTATCTTGCCCTGTTTTACCATTACAGTATACACTTATCCCCCCTATATTTATGAGGGTTATGTTCTTGGAAATCATTGCAAATCGTGAATTCACAAATATAGTCCAATCAAATTAGCTCAAAAATAGGCATATGGTGGAAAAAAATATATCAAGATGAAATTTTGCATACATACGCCTGAAGGCTATAGAAATCAAGGGGTGCTTTGCTTACTTTTTTGCATTTTCCGGCTAAACCATGCATCAAACGATAATATTTCGAAGAGATAAAAATACTGGAAATATAATTTTAAACAAGATTGTATCTATTAATTTTTTCCATAGGTGTTACAGTTTTTGTGTAATCCAGGTCTGAATTTGGGGGAACTTTTCGCGTATGTATCGTAGAAAAATTGATACTCGCACAAGGTTTTTGGCAAATAACTAAAAAATGCCTACTTTTTCATTAAAAATTTAAATAGTTGAAATACTAGAGCTGTTACCTGAGTGAAACTACTTGGCATACAGTCAGTATGGCATCCTCAAGTGATTATCTTTACTGTGGTAATAGTTTAGCAGATGAAAAACAATGGTTGTGAAGGACGGCATGAAGAACTTAAGATGTGTAAGTCAAATCCGAAAAGACAGTCATTAAAAAAATTTATAAAAGTGGACACCATTGAAATGCATATAGTGTAGTACTGTACTGTAATTTGCAGACGTGAGTGCATCAAAGAAAAAAATATTGCCATGGATTTGAGAAAAAGCAGAAACTAGTAAACAGAATCAGTGTACTATGTTGCGGTCACAAGAACAAGAGTTTTGTGGGATTCAAATCAGCAGTAGTTTTCAGCATATTGAAATAAGGATGGAAAGGTTCTTCAGAAGTTTGATGTATGGCTTCAGCAGCATTCTCCATTCATCCATACAGAAGACCTCGTTTTGTTGTCAAGTGGTCTGTTTGCAACTGAAAACATAAACTGCTACAAAGCTCTAGATATTGGCAAGAAATTGATGAATGAAGCCATTAAAGGCAAAGACCTCATTACCGTGTTCTTTCGAGTAGCCTACGACATCGAGCTTAAACATAATGTTATAGCAATGCCTTCATTGCTTTTGAGCCATGGGTTTGAACTCTGTAGGAAATTTAAATAAAACATGCTCGGGGAATAACCCAACTCTACCTTGTTTATATTTTGGTCAAGAGAATTACCGACAGGATGTGAAACGTATTTTTGGCTGCGATGTTTTGTGTTGCCACAATCGGCCACCAGGGTGTAGCACCATCGCTATTGTTTTGGTGTCATCGACTCACTGCAAATGGCTGACAGGTGGCTGAACTTTCTGTTAACATTTCTTTAATCTTTCTAGGGGCATTTTTCATTTAGATAATAAACAAATGTTTCTTAAAGGTAATACAGTCCTTAAATAATGTAAGACATGTATCTGGTGTGGGTTACGTATGCTGGGGAAGGAGGTACAGTGAGATGTTGTGAGCTTCCTTCCCCCGTTAAGCCAATGTAAGCCATTATTTACATCTTCGGTAAATTTGTGATAATTTGGCTTGTTTTTCAGTATTTTATTATGCGTCCGTAATACGGACGCATTAGACGCAGGCTAATTTGTGATACAGTACATTTTGGGGGGGAAACAACAAGTCTTAAACGCCAGCAAATACGGTAACTATAGTAATATCTCCATTAGCCGGAATCTTTCAAACCCGGAGCTCTCCGATAACCGGAATTGAAATTTTCTCGGAAAATTGTTCCCAAAGCCAGAATTTTCCAGAAAATTCCGGCTTTGAGAATGATTTTTTGAAGGGCACATTTTACGGAAAATTCTGAGAAAATTTTCCCGATACCCAGAAAATTCCTGGGACGGGGGAGTTTTTTCCGGGTTTGAGAGATGAAAATCAGGCACCTTTTCCGGAAATTCCGAGAACATTTTTCCGGTACCTGGAAAATTCCAGGGGTGAGGGATATTTTTCCGGTTTCGAGAGATGATGTAATGGGCAATTTCTTGAACTTTTGAGAACATTTTTCAATTACCCAGAAAAGTCAGGAAAATTCCAGGGATGAGGTTTTTTTTCTGGCTATGAGAGAGTTGTCTTATTACCCAGAAATCTTTCATTCCCGGAAGTGCTCTGCACCAATTGTTCCGGCTAACAGAGATATCACTGTATTCACTACATACAGATTCCCATTATGCTGTGTTGTCACAAAACACAACCATAGCATTAAGTGAGGGTCAGGTGTATACTGTACAGTATCCACACAGTATAAGGTGAATCCTGTCTTCATGCTGAGATGTAATGCTTCTTATTATTTTACAGTAAATACTAAGTTGACTACTTACATGAACTTAATATTGTCATACCAACAACAATTCACTTAACAGCTACCCGGTAGATTTCTTTCATCTTTACCTGGAGCAAAAGTCTCTCTCTCTCTTCCTTTGGAGTTCCCCTCTTCTGGTTCTCAGCAATGATCTCTGCTCTTTTCTCTTCCAACTCCTGAAGTTTCTCATACAAGCCAACAGCTTCCTGCTTCACCTGGGGCATCAAACAGTATCAACATGCATCCTCTACCATATATGTACCAGTAAAGAAGTCATAAGGATTTCAGACCAAATATAATTGCTATTCTGTTGTACTGTACTTCTATCCACTATGTTAATAAAGACATTTTTCTATTTCATTATTTTTATACCAGATACTTTAATTAGCCTTTTTTGTAACCCTTCATTAACTTGCCATAAATTGCTGAAAGATGAAAAACAACCAATCTAATTCAATACCTTTGATGTAGAAAGTTCATCTTCTAGTGTAGCTTTGCGGTTATCAGATGCATCTAACTGGTGTTGCATCATATCAAGGTGTTGCAGGAGACTGGTGTTCAAATTCCGCAGATCAAGGTACTTATGACGAAGCTCTGGGTGCATGGCCTCCACAACGGTCTCTCCCACATGCCGCTCCTGTGCAGTTTGAGAAAATCGTTATGTTAATTTGTTCTTAATTGGTAGTCATATTCCCCTTCAACTTTTGTGGAGGTTGGATCATGATGTATAGGGCCAGATCCAGGCCGAAGCAATTGATGCAAAAGTATCATATGCATCAGTTAAATAATTAACCTATCGGAACTGTAATCTCATTCTCAGTGTTGACCTGCATGGCCCACCTGCTTCTGACCATTGCTGTCACTTACCATATCTGAGTGCCAGGTGTGACAAACTGTCCCCAGGGAAGGGATAATCAGAGTGGGGCCTGGGGGTGACAGAAGGTCACAGGTAAGGTTACACTCACATCACCTTTTAACCCACATCACCTGTCCTCCAGTTGGGTTTCCCCCCTTGAGGCATCACGCAGTGGCCACCTTTGACAATGTCAGGTAACCAAGGTTGGATTAAGGTTGTGATGGGCCTAAGGCTGATAAGAGGGAAGAGCCTATACAGTGATCCCTCGGTTAACAAGCGCCTCAGTTAACGAGATTTCGGTTAACGAGTTACCTTCTATAAGATTCTTAACTTCGGTTAACGAGCAATCCCTCGATTAACGAGTTTTTTACGAGCCGACCTCAACATGTTTTTGCTTGCATTTGGCGGTCCACCAGCTGTAGTATTAGTCCGCCAATACAGTAATCAGTTTTAGGGCTTAAATTCATTACTATTTTAGTAAATATCAAGAAGTTTATACTATTCAATAATTTTAAAAGTTTAATATTAAATTTTTTTTGTAATTTTAACAATTATTGAACATAATTGAAGGTAAGGAAACTAGTTTCATGCTCGCCATCCAGCCTGGCAACACAGCAAACAGGCGCCAGTCTCTATCTTTTCAGTGGAGATAACATCTTGCTTGAGACTCTCTTAACCTAAATGCTTTTTTTCTGTGTTTGCAAGCAAATTATTGGTCATTTTGAAATTTATTTTACATATTGACAATATATAATGCAGTGCAGTGTTGATTTGAAAATAATATGGAATTACACCAAGAGAACTAAAATTTTATGGGTGAAATGGCACCATAGGGTGACTTCTCTTCCACCCCAATGCCTTCTCTTCTCCCTTCTCCTCCACCCCCATTCTAATTCCCATCATCATCATCCAGGAGCCTTCTACATACACACCTCAAAGTAAGTGTACTTTTCTACATTTTTTGTTGAATTAGGCAATTTTCTGTGAGCTGGAACCAATTACCCAAAAACCCATTGAAACAATAGTTTTGGTTAACGAGCAACATGCTGGAACGGATTGTGCTCGTTAACCGAGGGACCACTGTATATGTACTACCATATATTACTGTACAGTACTGTATATGCACAAAAAAGGGGGTATTTAATCTAGTAGTATATAATAACCATAGACTTATAGAGCATTAATAAATGTAACAAGTCATTTACTTAACCACCTTGTAAAGTTGTGAACTTGTGACAAAGATTTAAGTTTAAGAAAGCACAAATTAAGGCCTAAACTCGAGGGCCTAAGGCTACAGCCTTTTTAGCCTTATGGTTAATCTAGCCCTGCAGGTAACACATCTGTCGCCAGGATTCCTTACATGGATTTCTGTGCACACCTGCTGTAAAATCACTAATACAGTACAATAGTTTTATTTCTTACCAGCATAGATTACCACATGTGAAGCATCTTTCAGAGATAGATGAAGATAGCTGTTTTGAAAGGTTTTTTGAAGATTTCCCAAAGCCCAATTCTTTGATCTGACTGAGGCTTATATGCCACAGAAAGGCCACAGACCCTGCATATTTCCTGGTGTCATGTGCCAAAATTTTTTTGCCAGGGTCTGCTTGACTCACTAACTGAGATAAATATTATGTCATTTGACTAGGAGACAATTTCTTACCATCCTGTGATGAGAATACATAGGGGCCTCGATTAGGGAATCTGGGTAACCATTCTTGAAGATTCTTAACTGGGCACAATATATGAGGAACCCTTGTCTCATCCATTAGCCGTTTTATCCTGATAGGTTGAGCTTGAAAATCCTCCCTTTCATTTTTTCTTAGAATCTCCGTAGGAAAAAGGCGTGACATCTTCCTCAGAAAATACCAATAATGATGGATTACTGAAAATTGAAATCAGCTCACTGATTCTCATACCTGTTACTATTGCTTGAAGGAAGGCTGCCTTCTGGAGCAATTTATCCCGGTTCAGATTTATATTGTAATTAGGCCCCATAAGAAATTTAGTACAGTAACTTTATCTAGAGAACAAGGTGGGATTATCTTAGGCCGAGGGGGTCTCTCAATGAAAAAGGACGATCTGATCATTTGATAAATTCTTGGGTTCAAAGTAATATTAAAACCCCATGCCAGAGGGTCAACCAATGCTGATTTATAAGAAGCAATTGTAGATCCTTGAAGGCCTTTAACTCTGAACAAAAAATCTAAAAATTCTAACACCACTGTTTCCGACAATGTGCTCAGAGTCGTTAACCTGATAAATTGTTGAAAAAGTTTCCAAGCTTTCTCATATTGCATAGAAGTTTGGGGTCTTCAAGCTAACTTCATTTTAGAGTACTTTTATTTTGAGGGATCACCAAGTTCTCTATTTGTTGCCAATCAGGGTTGCTTCAATGACAGTAAGATCTTGTATTTTGCGAGTAATATAGACTGAAAAAATTGTGCCAAATTCAAATTCGCCAAATGCAAATACATAAACTTATGGGAAAAATAACAATATAGACTGGCCACTTTACATCAACCTCTGATTTTCCCATTTATAACCTCCAAATGATACAAATTCTGCCCTTATTGACTTAAGTGGTCCAGTCTTGTCTGAGTGAACTTAATTAACATTTTGTTTACTCCTTATGTTAATAAATATTGAATTAGTAAAATAGGAGTATCACCGCTTATTCCTTCTACCCATTGGTTCTCAGAAAATAATTATTGTAACTCACGTGCCTAGAAGCTCGCTAACACGCTACCTAACAGTTACATGAGATAAGTTATGTTCTAATAAAAGTCTGGGTGGTGGCAGGCTACCGTGGTAAGTAGAATAAGTGTTGTAATAAGAATGACATGGTTCCCCAGACTGATCCATGGTTTAGAATATAACTACATTAATACCTGTACTGTGGATAATATGAAGGAGGATGAAAGGGTTTGTGTTTTGGTGGCTATATGAATAAAGATTATTTGTGCCCCCATAAATTAACAATGAAATGATCATACTTTACCTCCTCAATTTCTGCTTCCAGTTGTCTCATCAAAGACTCCAAATCCTGCTTATGACTAAATAGTGTTTCCAAGTTTTCTGCCTCATGCTGATTGGATTCTTTAAATTCCCGAGTCTCGTCATCTATCTCAACCCGTTCAGTATCTGTGTTTATTAGGTCCACCAGCAGGTTGTAGTCAGCTAAGTTCCCTTGCATCTCTGTTAATGGGTGTTAATACTTGTATTAGACAAATAAGACAGCAATACTGTAATTGGAAATAGATTAAATCATGTACAGTAATACCCCGCTTTACGCGGTTCTCGTTTACGCGTTTCCACATTTACGCGGTACCCCGCCAGAACCGGAATTCCCACTTTACGCGGTGCATCTACTCATATACGCTGGAAGCAGCGCGGGCAAGGTGCGCACAAGGTCGCCCAGTCATCAAAACATTACCGAGTTCTTCACCCACCACAGCAGGCCCAAGTCAGTGATAGTGAGGATATGGACTTATATGACTTTGAGGGGTTTGACAAAGAGGCCCTGCAAGCCTCTGTGGTGGATAGTGATACAATTGATACAGGTGAGGGCCAATAATCTGCCCTCTGCCTCGGAACCAACCCCCCCCATCCCTGTGTGATCAGCCATCTTTTCTACTAATGTAAGTGTTAAAAAACCTAATATTATTGATATTTCTCTTAATTATTAGTTGTGTGTGCATACCATCATAAAATTAAGATGTTATTTTTACTACAATGTAGGTATTGTGTCTGAAAAAGTGGAGTTTGGGGGTCGGCCCAGTCTCTTATTTCAATTAATCCCATATGTTCTGTTGTTCCATTTACGCATTTCCCGTTTTACTTTTTACTTTTACTTTTATCCTCTTCGCCACTGATCGGCTTGTTAGCCGCTTGGGCGATCGGTCCCGTCTCTTTTCATTTATATTCTTCACCAAAAGATCGGCTCGCTAGCCGCCCGGGCGATTGGTCACGCGCGGGCCTCCCTGGGTTCAATTGACCGCGTAAATCGGGGTATTACTGTACAGTACAGTACAGTACAGTACAGTACAGTATTATATTATACAGTACTGCATAAGGGTAATTTACAATGTCAAGCTTATCTAGAAACCTGTAAACTGTAAAAAGAATCTATGATGAAGTGTATACTTTGAGTGGAATGTTGGAGAACTGGGGATGCATGTGAGTGAAACATATCAGTTAGAGGTGACATCATAGAGCTATAGCATGTACTGAATCCCAGTTTTCCACAGGAAATACTGTACAGTACTGTACAGGTATTTGACATATGTTGAGCCTTCTATTCTGAGGGGTGTAGGAACATTGTGATTTGAAATTTCTTTGCACTCATAGTTTTCAAATCTGCAGACACGAAAAATGTATGGCTGTTTCAAGAACATTTTGTAATTTTTAACCGATATACGATCAGATTAAAATCTAGCCTGATTATTAATAAAAATAATCTAATAAAGTAAAATATTTTAAGTACAGTATGTCAAGACTGACGTTAAATATATAGGGGATTATGTTATGGACAATCCAAGTAAGCTGACAGTAATATGCTCCAGTTTACAGAGAAAACCCAAAAGCAACACAATACTAAATGCTGTGTGTAACAGTATGTGTTCACTTAAAATCAAACATGCAGTTTATCCCCAAACTCCCTCCTCAGTCCAAAAAGCATGATGATAAATTTAATCTATTTGTGGAAATTTCATGAGAAAAATAGCCAACTAATTGCCAGTTTTATATTATCTCTGGGAGGAATGTTGTTCCTGCCAAGATTCAACAATATCTGCAAACCCTTTTGAGGATTATCATTTTCACATGAACCATTAGTGATAAACACAGATTGAGGAAAATGTGCCTTGTAGCACAGATTTCTTGTGTGTGACATGTTGGTTAGAGGGTGCAGAGCGAGGAAGAAGGAACAGAATGTAAGTGAATCCTTTTATGCTGAGTTAAGTAGACTGAAAACATCCAGTGAGAATGAGAGAGGTAGTGTAGGGAGATACTGGGCCAAAATAAAAGATGTTCCGCTGAGCATAGTTGACAAGATGTGTGGCTGGACAGAGAGCCCAACCAGGCATGCAATAACATGCTGATGAAGTAGATAGAGTGATATAGGAGAAAAGAAGATTGTATAAATCCCAGTAGATGGGTGGTAACAAGGTGGAGTACCTGGAGGCCATGCTTAGCACTAGAAGAGAGACATAAGGTGAAGAAGCATGAACAGGGCACATACTGTATTTGCAGATATGTTGAATAGTGCAGATGAAAGAGGAGAGTTTTCAGAATAGCAGGCTAATAGTGGGTATAAACAATGATGTTGGTGAGACTTTTGTGAAAAATTGCCATGGCAGTGTAGTTGTTGATAACAAGGAAATCAAGGATACCTGGAGAAAATACTATAGTAATCGATTACTAAATGAAGAGTTCAAATGGATCAGGTGCAGCCTAATGGTAACAGAACCAGTACATAGACCATGCCTAGGGTTTGAAAGAGAATGGGTGTAGAAAGCAATTGACAAAATGAAGAATGAAAAGGCAACTGGAAGCTCTGGGATAGATGCAAAAATGCTGAAAGCATGCATTTGTGATGGAATGTACTGTTCCAGATGACTAGAGGAAGACTATCATCATGAATACTTACAAGGGTAAAGGTGATGCACTTGAATGCAGGAACTACAGGGGCCCAAAGTTGCTAGATCAGGCTATGAAAGTTGTAGAAAGAGTGATTGAGAAATAGATAAAGGAGAGAATGGACATAAATGAAATGCAGTTTGGGTTTATGCCAGGTATGAGAACTACAGTGGCAATATTTATAACCAGGTAGCTACATGATAAATATCTAAGGATGGAGAAAAAAGTGTATTTTCTATTTGTATATTTAGAGATGACATTTGACAGGGTACAATGTGCAGTAGTAAAGTGGGCTATGAGGAAGCTAGGAGTAAAGGTCTGTCTTGAACCCCTTTCTGTTCATCATGGTGCTGGAGGCAATATCATGGGACTTTAGGACTGGCCTGCCCTGGGAATTATTGTATGCTGATGACTTAGTGCTGATAACATATAGTACAGTGGTCCCTCGGTTAACGAACCCAATTCGTTCCAGAAGATCGTTCGTTAACCGAAACCATTGTTTCAATGGGATTTGGGGTAATTGGTTCCAGCTCACCAAAAATTACATACAAAGTAAAAAAAAAAAAAAAAAAAATGCAGTAAAGTACACTTACTTTGAGGTGTGTATGTAGAAGGCTTTTAATTGATGATGATGATGATAATGGGAATTAGAAGTGGGGGTGGAGGAGAAGGGAGAAGAGAAGGAAGTGGGGGTGGAAGAGAAATCACCTCATGCTTCATGCCGTCATTTCACCCATAAAATTTTAAGTTCACTAGGTGTAATTCAAGATTATTTTCTTTTAATCAACACTGCACTGCACTGTATATTGTCAATATGTTAAATAAATTTCAGAATGACCAATAATTGAACTGTAAAAACGTAATAATACTCTGTTCAAGAGACCCACAAGCAAGATGTTTCCTCCACTGAACAGAGACACAAACTGAGGCCTTGGTGGGTGAGTGAAGTGGCTGTTGGGTGCACCAAAAACTAGTTCCCTGTACTGCAATTATGTGAAATAAGTGTTAAAATGACTAAAAAATTTAATATAAAACTTGGAAAATTATTGAATTGTACAACCTTCTTGACATTTACTCCAATTTTAACGAATGTAAGCCCTAAAACCGATTTCTGTATTAGCATTCTAATCTTCCAGCTGGTGAGCAAGCCAAAGCATGTCAAAACATTTTTGTAAGAATTTCGTTAACCGAATTGAATATTCTTATGGAAGGTAATTCGTTAACCGAGGCACCACTGCATTGAAAAGACAAAAGAGAAATTTAACCCCTTAAATATGATAACAAATTCACCGTCATCAGAGGGTTTAAACATCACACTAAAGGGATTAGGTTAATGTACTGAAGAGTTTAGAGTTTTGTAATCAAGAAGTTTAATTCATCATACTCAAGGGGGCAATTCATTGTAGTCAAGGGGCAATGACATTGTTCTTAAGATATTAAGAAATAGAAGGTTGGAAAAGAGTCAAATGAGCTCAGAGTGAATGTGACAAAAACAAAAGTATTGATTAGTTGTGTGAGTGAGAGACCCATGGTGGAAAGTGGAAAATTACCATGTGCTGTCTGTACGAAAGGTGTTGGCAGCAACGACTGTGGAAGGTGTACAAGAGGTGCAGGGGAGTAGATGGCAGACTGCAGATTGTTGCTATCTTTAACTGTTCTGTATGTGCAAGCAACCATGTGCCCACAGCAAGCCTGGAGAAACTTGACATTGGGGACATGTCCCTGGATTATGTCAATGAGCTTTATTACTTGGGTGACATGGTCAATATGGGTGAGTGTGCTGAAGTTGCAAGTCAGAAGTGGTTGGAGGAAGTTTAAGGAATTGCTTCCTTTATTGATGGGAATAGGACCTTCCCTCCATGTGAAAGGAAGAATGTATGCAGCTGGTGTGAGAAGTGTGATGTTGTGTGGCAGTGAAACATAGGCAGTTAAAGGGGATGACACATGTAGACTTGAGCATCTGAAATAAGAATGGTGAAGTGAGTGTGTAATGTGACACTGAAAGACAGGAGGCCCTTGGGTATTGAGAGTATTTGCGAAGTTCTGTGCAAAGGCAGGTTGAAAGGTTTAGGCATGTGGAGAGAATGGGTGAGACCAATTGGGTCAAGAGGTGCAGGAGTCTAAATGTGGAGAGGAGGAAAGTCAAGGGCAGAACAAGAATGACGTGGGGAGAGGCTGTAAGAAATGACAAGAGAGACTGCAGGAGACCGTGCAGCATGGAGAGCTGCTATAAGGCTAAACCGTGCAAGTGTGGAAAACAGCTGTAAAGAACTGATGATGAGTGCCAAGTGATATCTCTCAGGAAGCTTATGCTCTTACCAGTGAGTTCGTGTGCCATCTCCTTCACTCTCTTGTCATAAGTCAAGAAGGTTGATTGCTCTTGTTTCATTGAGTCAATCTCTCCACTCAGATGACTCACTTCAGTGCCCAGTTCAGTGATTTTTGTTCGAAGAAGACCCATAAAATAACTCTTGTCTCGTACCTGAAATTTCTCAAAGATAATGTTCAGCTCATTATTTGATGTACAGTACTCAACATCCCCAAATATCCTACTGTATACAGACTTCTCCTGGCCAATACTGATGGCTTTTGGGGCTATCCTTTGGCAGATTAGCCAATCAAATACTGTACTGTAGTTCATCAGCTGCAATAAATTTAGCCTTGGACTCCTTGAGTCTTGCCATCAGCACATGACCCCTAGCAATGCAGTCTCCAGGTGTGCCAATAGACTAGTATAGAGGGTACTGGGATATGTAAGAGAGTAGTAATTACATTAAAAAAAACTGTTTTAGACACCATTATATTCTGATGTAGAGAAGCAAGAAACACACAACATTTGGTAGTCTTAACAACACTACAGACACACCTGCCTCTGTGGTCCTCTTGATCCTGTCTTCATGCCAGTTAGTCCTTGCTGAGTGATTGGTCGATCCACAACATTTATCTAAAAAATAAAAATAATAATGTTAAATCAGCATTTAATATCTAGAACTGAAAATGTGTATATAAACTTTCAACTCATACTTTGTATAACTAAATTTGTAATACAGTACACAAATATTCTTCATGTAAATGACAATGTTGTTGAGTCATTTCATGTGACAATCTTAGTTGACCTGTCTTGCATTTGATTCTTGTACAGTATTTGGTGTTTCCTTAGAATATATTATATGGTCTAATTTTGTTTTAATTTGTACATGCTTGTAATACTACACCTGTACAAAATATATTTTCAGTGTCTAATCCTTGTTTTTAATTCATAATACAGTACAGTAGAACATTGATATAACACGAGATACATTCCAAGAGAGGTCGCTTTAAACCGAATTCACACTAAATCGAAGTGTTGTTTCAATGGAATAATTTAGTTTGGTACTTGAGAGAAACACAAAATACTAAAAAGACGGAGAGTCTACCCAGATGCACCACAGCCCATCCCCTAGAATAAAGAAAACATTGCTTTTTGTAGTATTATGTTAAAACAAACACTCATTAATCAACACAGCTAAAATTATGGAACATGAAATGGTATGTTTACTAGCAATCAGCTGATGGGAAGATGGGGGGGGGGGAGGGAGGTATTAACTGTAATTTGTTTGAAAAAATCCAAAACATTCAAATAACATTGAAACTTGTTCAGTAGCCTTTACTTGCCCAGTGCCTACAAATTGTAAGAGTTTGAGAAGTTAGTAACATACAAAATGGTAAATGATAAAAAAAAGGTGACAAGACAAAAAGGTTAAGTGAGTAATAAATTACTTACTGGGGTGTTAAAGCCTATGCCAGTAGCTACACCAGTTCTTGTTCCAGGGCGCTGCATGTTTGCTGTTGACAGGAGTCTGGAAGCTGTCCCTGGTGCGCCTCGAAGAGCAGCACTCACAGGACGAGCTGTGATAGGCCGACCTGATGTTGTAGGTCTACTATTTCCATCCCCCTACAAAAAATTAAATGAGGTATTTGTTTAAATCATTAGAAATTCAATAAAAATTTACCTCAAAGATTAAAGTAAATTCATTCTTTCTAAATATATAAGTTGGGTTAAATCTATTTCAGATACAGACCATAATATCCTAATTACAGAATGTCTAAAATACAGGAAAATATGTAGTAATAGAGACCATCATATAGCCTAGAAACTCACTGAAGATGTAATATAAAAATCATATGTGATGAGCAACAAAATATTCTGAATAATACACACAGAATTTTTAAGGGGCTAAAAGGTTAGAAACGGTTAATATACCTATATCACTATTATAAAACAGCACAATGAGGCCTGTGGCCCAGATAGCATTTAAAGAGTTCAGTCAAACTCATTCAGGTGGATTACATAACCTCTCCTGGAATGGTGGAACAGAGGCATAAGTGGATGGCCTGTGATGGTACACGTACATAAGCTGTAAAAAGAACCTGAACTGAGAGTACTCATCAGGGCTGTACTGCTTTTTTTTACCATATACAGTAGTATATAATGGCATATAAAGCAGCTCCAAATTTTCCACTTAAAATTTTAATTTTAGGCTATACAGTACTGCACTCGCTGTACTGTACTCACTGTACAGGGGTGGATCTATCGGGTGCTCTGGGGGTCTGGACCCCCCCCTTTTCATCAGAAAATTCCAATACTTTTCTTTAATACAGTACATGTACAATATTGTACTCAGTCATTTTGGTACAGTAGAACGTCGATATAACGCGAGATATGTTCCAAGAGAGGTCGCTTAAACCAAATTCACACTAAATCGAAGTGTTGTTTCAATGGAGTAATTTAGTTTGGTACTTGAGAGAAACACAAAATACTAAAAAGATGGAGAGTCTACCCAGATGCACCACAGCCCATCCCCTAGAATAAAGAAAACATTGTTTTTCGTAGTATGTATTATGTTAAAACAAACACTCGTAAATCAACACGGCTAAAATTATGGAACATGAAATGGTCTATTTACTGGCGATCAGCTGATGGGAAGAGGGGGGGGGCAGGGAGGGAGGTGAGGTGAGGATGATATGTTTGACAGTGGATGCCAAAGTCTAGTGCTTATTTATTTATCTGTCCTTAAGAGTGACTAAGTTTTCTCTTTTAAAATGTCACTAAACTGACATGGGAGAATATAATTAACATTGCAGGAATTCTTATAAGATAGTGATTAGTTTGAATATATACATGCTATAGTTTGCATTAGACATACAAATTGTAGTTCTAAGTAATTTTATTACAAAGAGCTAAAAAAATTTCTCTTGTGCAAAATATATGACATTTATATTCAAATTATTCACTGTCTTGCAAGGATTCTTGCAATGCAAATTATATTTTCCTAACTTTAGTCTGTGATATTATATAAGGTAAAAACTTTTAGCCTAAAACACCAAACCCTGACTGGGAAGATGGGGAAGAGGGAGGGACGAATAGGGATGCAAGAATGCTGTAAGAAACCTGAGAAAGTTGCTCCTGTTCCAGATGCGTGAAAACAAAAGGCCCGCCAAGCTCCGACTGTTGTTTACCACTCATTAGCAAGGCAGCTTCTTTGCGCAAGGGGCTTTTTATTTTTTTACAGTAATTTTTATTTTATTTTATAATACAGTACATATCAGGATTTAGTTATTATTTATATGATAATTTTATTTTATTTTATTTTTATTATATTTTGGTCGTAAATACAAATGAAATATGGACGTAAATTGAATTGGGTCTTAATTATGAAAAGTTGTTGGTCGAACCGTTGTTATCGGAGACTTTACTGTATATAGTAACATTATACTAACCCAACTCTACCTCTGATCAGAGCAGCTGTGTGGCTTGTTTATATTTTGGTGCAGAGAATTACCGACAGGATGTGAAACGTATTTTTGGCTGCGATGTTTTGTGTTGCCACAATCGGCCACCAGGGTGTAGCACCATCGCTATTGTTTTGGTGTCATCGACTCACTGCAAATGGCTGACAGGTGGCTGAACTTTCTGTTAACATTTCTTTAATCTTTCTAGGGGCATTTTTCATTTAGATAATAAACAAATGTTTCTTAAAGGTAATACAGTCCTTAAATAATGTAAGACATGTATCTGGTGTGGGTTACGTATGCTGGGGAAGGAGGTACAGTGAGATGTTGTGAGCTTCCCTCCCCCGTTAAGCCAATGTAAGCCATTATTTACATCTTCGGTAAATTTGCTGTAAGTTTGTGATTGTGATAAATTGGTTTGTTTTTCAGTATTTTATTATGAGTACTGTAATAATATACTGGAAGTAAAAATTTTTGTGCCTAGTGGACTATTGCTCGTCCCAGACTACCTAGCTAGGCGCCTCCCATCCGTAATACGGGCACATTAGACGCAGGGTAATTTGGGATACATTTAAAAAAAAGCGACTTATATGCCGGCAAATACAGTAACTCTAAACCACATTGTTTATACCTGTATACAAGTTAGGTGTTAATAAATCATTTTTTTAACTCTGAAACCATTTATAACAAACTCGTTTATTATTATTATTGTTCGTTACTGTACTTGGTGTTTACCACTTTGCCTTTTGAACCTGCTGATCACCCTCTGTGCTTCGCTGTTATCCCTCATTTTGCCGTAATTTCACTTAATGTTAGGTTTTTTAGGAATGCAACCCCATCATTAAATGAGGGATACCCGTACTTTATGGTCGCTTGGTGCCGGGTTAATATAATATTATCACAAAGTAATACATTTTCATGAAAAATCCAACACCCAACCCCAAATGAGTTACAGTATTGCATTGTACAGATATTAAATTCCCAGTGCTTGTTTACAAGGTTGATCAGCTGACTGTCATCAGCCTCCCTCTGAGCAATGTTACCAATGCTCTCCTTCTTTCATGCACCTATGCTGTCATTGCTTGAGATGGTTAGTGCTTACCACAACAACTAATTTCAACACTTAGTAAATAATATTGTAGTACATTAATTGTGTAAGTGCACAAGTAGCCAAATCTAGCCAAAATGTATCACTCAAAGGTAACAAATAATATTGCTAGGACTGTATCTCCATATCAAATACTACATATACAGTAAAGTACTCCGTACAGCACAATATTGTATGTTCTAATGATCCTGTTGTAAGCTGATTTGCCGAGCTTTTAAGGGGTATTACTATAAATGTTGGAATGCACATCATTATACCCCTAATCACATTAATTCAAATAGGGAAAAATTCTCCATTATAAAATGTTTCACTATCATTCACTTTCCTCTGGAAAACATCCCCAATGTATAATGAGGACCCACTTCTATTTAAGGTATTTTTTATCTGTGTGACGCTGTCGCCCTGCCTGTCATCATATAGCATTTGTCAAATAAAATATAGCATTGTTGTCAATCTCCGTCACTTATGACTTAGGGTTCACATTTTATACCCCTAGTTTGGGGTAATCTTTTTAACCTTCAAAAGTTGTCTTGTATGCCAGTACACTACAGTATATACAATGGGGTGACCAGAATCAGGAACACACACACAAAGCCTCCCTTCATTTGCTGTCATTCACTCAGATGTATAGCTGTACTAGGTGTGTTCTGATATGGTAGTCTGCTTCTACAGAAGGAAACCAAATTATTTACCCAGTTTACCCATGACTTCACACAATCTATCCTCACCCATCAGAAACACATCTTCCCCAAAAATTATTGATGCCAAGCTCTCTACTCATTCACACACATTTCATTTTTTTTTTATTGTCAATCCTTTCATTTCTAAAGCATCCCCATTCCTCCCTTATCATCCATCTTGATCTTTGCATCTCTAACTTACAATCCACATCTTGATTATATACTGTCTTACCTGTCGTGTCACTGGACGTTCCCCATACGAGGTAGTTTGGCGGGTGTCAGGTCTTTCCATACTCATGCCAGATCTAGGAGTAGCAATATCCATTCCAACTGCTCCTCTTGTCAAGGGTCGATCAGCACTTCCTTTTAAAAAAGGAAAGAAAATGTGGACAAATCTAACTTGCCAGGAAATTATAAATATTGACGCAAGAATACTTAGGTATGTACAATAATCATTAAGAGATACCAATTTTTGTTTTTAAAGGGATATGAGAATCAAGAACAAGCTGTTCTGCAAAACAATACATATTCTACTGGGCTGTGCTAGGTGGTCGTCTTTCTAAATACGGTAAACCAAAAAATATACAGTAATGCTTTGCCTTATTGTCATATTAACTTCGAACCTTGTACCAAGTTTGATGAAAAGATCTTTAACAGTTTGTATAAGATGAGTTGTAATGGAAAACTGAAGACAGACAGACAGAGAGTATAAGCTGACAATCCCCCTTCCATTTTTAACAGTACAGTCAGTTCTGCTATAACGCGATAGTTGTGTTCTTGTAAAACATCGTGTTATAGAAATTCGCATAATAGAAATAACAGGGCTTATGGAGAAAATAGGGTTAGGTGCAGATTACTACTCGAAATCGAAAAAAATTTAGTAGTTAGCCTAACACAAAGGATAGCACAGTCTAAATAAATGTTACATTCATATCTAATAATGAAATCATACAGTAAATGTAACACTTTACCTTGAAAAAATATGAATATAACTTGATGGGGGAGAAGGGTGATTTTGAGGTAGATAACATCGAACTTCTCTTCAAGGGTTATAGCCTTTCTTTTACGATCATCACTGGGAATGCGATCACCAGAACGCTTCTTGGAGAGATTCTTCTTTACCATATTCACAATTAATACCACAAAATTGGAGAAATAGTAAGCAAAAATTGCGTTACAGCAAACAAGCGTTCGCGTTATACAAATATTGTTCCTCTATTCATAAATCGCGTTAGAGCCAATTCCCGTTGTCAAAACACACGTTATAGCAGAACTCACTGTAGGAGGCTAATAATAACAATGTTAACAGAACTCTGAGGAAGATGTGAGAGACTTAATGTGGTTCTGAAGAACATGTGAGGCATGATGTACAGTAGTTCAAATGAGCTAAAGTATAAGCAGTCGTTAAAAAGTAACAGACTTTCTTACATTGGCAAAATGTTACTCAACTATAGACCGGTGAGCCTGACCAGCATAATATATAAAGTACTTGAGAGTATTATCAGAGATGCCGCAATGGAACATCTAATACGAAACAACCTTGTAAAAGATTGCCAACACGGTTTTATGCCGGGGCGCTCTTGCTTAACACAATTGCTCAAGGTATTGGATATTTGGACCCATATTCTGGAACGGGGTGGTAATATCGACAATATTTACCTAGATTTTGCCAAGGCTTTCGACAGTGTACCCCATGAAAGGCTGAAAATCAAACTGGAAGGGTACGGAATTCGGGGGAATGTCCTAGCGTGGATAGAAGACTTTCTACATGACCGCAAGCAGTGTGTGGTGATTAATGGCACGAAATCGTCATCCGTACCTGTCACAGGCGGAGTACCACAGGTCAGTGTATTGGGCCCGCTGTTGTTTGTTTGTTTCATAAATGACATGCCTGACGTTGTACACTCCTCCATACAAATGTTAGCCGATGACGCCAAGTTATTTCGGGAAATTAAGAACCAAGCGGACTGTGAAGAGCTGCAGAAGGACCTCTGTGGGCTCCAGGAATGGTCAAAGAAATGGCTGCTGAGATTCAATGTCACGAAGTGTAAGAGGATGCACCTGGGGCATACCAAAGGTAAGGAGGCATATCATATGTCCCAACGGGATGAAGAAACTGCACTGGTTGAGACTGTGTGTGAGAAGGACCTCGGTGTGTATGTTGACAATGAGCTGAAGTTCTCGGGCCATTGTGAGAAGAAGGTAAATCAGGCAAATAAATTATTGGGTCTTATAAGAAGGTCGTTCAGATATCTAGACGGTCCGTCCCTCGTAACGATCTTCAGGAGTGAAGTGCTTCCCCATCTGGTCCCCGAGATATGCTAGGGACTGTCAGTTGGTTGAAAATGTTCAAAGGAGGGCCACCAGACTGGTGCCTGCACTTCGGCACCTCAGCTACCCTGAGAGATTGGAGCGCCTGAACTTGCCAAGCTTATACTACAGACGGGCAAGGGGGGGACCTGGTTGAGGTGTATAAGCATCTCAGGGGGCACTACTCATTTGAGTGTCCTTACTTGGAGCTGGTGGACGCTCTCCCCACAAGGGGTCACAGCTCAAGATTGAAGAAGCCGCAAGTCCAGAAAACCGTGAGGGCAAACTTTTTCGGAGTGAGGGTTGTAAACTCTTGGAACAATCTACCAGAGAGTGTTGTGATGGCATATGGATAAAAAATTATTAATAAATATGACTGCTTATTTACCTGAGGTGACAGGCCGCTGGTCAAAAGTTGATGGTATGGCACCACGGTTAACTGGTCCCTCCTCCATCATTTCTATGGAGGCTTCCTGTTGCTCCTTCTCCTCTGTAGTCTTGTCTCCGGCCTCTGCTGGCTCCTGAAATATATAAGCATGGCTATCAAATGCAACTCATTTTATTCACTCTTACAAGCCCTTTATCACTACAGCACAGTACAGTATGGCAGGAATCAAGAGGCACATGGACTCTTCCCTCTACCAGGTACAATTATTTCAAAATGAGTATAAAGAGTGAGTCAATGCTTCTAAGCTGGAAAACAATTGCCAAGGTGTTGTATAATTATGTAGATAAAACATAAATGCTTCTTCAGTACTATCCATAAGAATACAGTAATTGAAAAATATTTATAAAATTTACTTCATTCTTTTAAAAGATATAATGATTGCAAGAAGAAGCAAAACTACAGAGCATATCTTTTTTGAATCAATGATAAACCAGACTATAGAAATTAAATTAGTTTGCAGCACTTAACTTCTTTATATAATTAATACTGTTACAGAAGTTTCCTCAAAAATATCAATTATTGTTTCAGGCTTGAAGCCATTTCCTACTATATTGTACACTACACAGCATGATACTACAACGGGTGAATTTACATTAAATATATACAGTATTACGACAGGTTTAAAATACTACATTCAAAAGTATAAAACTCGTTTATGGATAAGAAGATGCAACTACTGTCGTGTGCAGTACAACACAAAACACTGAAATATAAATTATCAGGGCTTTCACAATCTTTCAAATTAGAGAGTAATGTAGTACTTTTCAAGAGTGACCAGAGGTCTTAGGGCCAATAAGGTGACAGTTCTAGAGAGAGAGAGAGGTGAAATGCATCTAGTATGGCAGCACTACATTAGTGTTAAGGTGCAAGCACTGCTTGCTCCCTCTCACTTTCAGGTACTGCCGCTAGCTAGCCCTCATGGTGAACAGGGAAGCAACTTGCATACCGATAAGTCTTCCACTGCCAGTACACAGCCTTTTCACCATCAAGACTCCTGCTGTGCCTCCTCATTGCAACACAAGGTAACTGGGTGCCTCATGGGCCCAGGCTAGATCAGCAGGGGATCTCAGAGTAGTAGTGGGCCCCAGAGGGACGGCATATAGGCCCACTGGCGTGTAGACACGTTCTGGCGCCTACCGGCCATTGCCCCGCTGCCTTGCGGATTAACTTTGGTAGGTATAAGGCTACGGGAGTAAACGAAAAATCTGCATCAGGCAGACATGCTTACAGAGCTCCAACAAGTCCCCAACGGGGGTATAGGCGGAAGAGGTGACCGCCATGAAAACCCAACGACTTCACCGGCAGACGAAGTCAATGCATGATGGACAGGCTACTAAGGCAAAACCCAACAAACTGGGATGTCAGCAGTCCATTACGACTCGCCCTCTCCCAAGTCATTGCAGGCAGTAGGCAGCAACCAAACAGGGAGATACTACTGCCTGGGAAGATATTGGAAGCATAATGTATTGTCTAATGGTAGACCCTGCTGCCATATGGCATCACGAAAATTGTGACCAAGTGCCAGGTTGCTGATCTGACTTTCTGCCCCATTTACACACAATTGCAGGGTCTCAATAGTTTCTCTTACTATTAACAACACAACATACATATATTGTTTCTCACTTTTGATATTTTTTTCATTTTGGTATTTCTTTATGGTTCTCTATTACTATTATTATTATTAGTAGTAGTAGTATACTGTATTACAGTGTTGTGTTATATATATATATATATATATATATATATATATATATATATATATATATATATATATATATATATATATATATATATATATATATATATATATATATATATATATATATATATATATATCCTGATAAAATCACACAGGGAAAAGGGAAACAATGGTGCACCTTAGCTTTCGTCTTTATTCAAGACATCTTCAGAGGCAAGTGAATTACTTGGACAGAGAGAGGCTTAAATACACAAGGTGACCTTATTAAACATGAGGTCAGGTCATAATCATGACATCCACTAATCTGCACACCAACACCAACACACACGCAGAGGAGCTTAAGAGAAAGGGCGACGTGACTAGTCAAGCTACGTCAGGTCAAAAATATATGGGACCCACTAAATATCTATCCTACATCTAACTACAAGATTTTAAAAGCATTTTCAACCTTGGGCCACTGACAAATAAATTTATGTAACATATTATCAGTTTTGTACACTTCTAAGCTGTTTTCCCCATCCCCGTGTGCCCAGCCATCTCTTCTACTAACGTAAGAGTTAAAAAACTTAATATTATTGATATTTCTCTTAAATATTAATTGTGTGTGCATATCATCATAAAATTAAGATGTTATTTTTACCACAACGTACGTATTGTGTCGGTGATAGCCCAAAAAATGGTAGTCTGGCGGTCGGCCTAGTCTCTATTTCAATTAATCCCATATGTTCTGTTATTTTACTTACGCGTTTCGCTTTATACTCGGACCTCCATGGGTTTAATTAGGTGCGTAAACCCAGGCTATGCTGTGTATTGAATTAAATCAATTTTGTATTAAGAAAAATTGTGATATATATCAAATATGAACACTATACTGAGCAACGTCCTTGGCTTTGCTTATAAACTTATTTTAAATCACCCCTGAGCCTCTCCCATCAATAGTATAAGCTAGGTTACCTCAGGTGTTCTAATTATGGGTACCTGAAGTGTCGTAGTGCTGAGACACCAGTCTAGAGGCCCTATTCTGGACGTTCTTTATCGATTGATAGTCTCTTGCACATATTGAGGACCAGATAGTACTGCAAACGAGGAAGTACCTCACTTTTGGAGAGCATTAAGAGGGACGAATTGTCTTAGGTATGTGTACGACCTTCTTAAAGGTCCTATTTATCATTCATTATCAGATGAATACTAATTTCGTTATTGTCTTTGTTCTATATGTACATAACCAAAGATATAATCTTTAGTACTGAACGACAGTCCCCCAGCTCACCTCAGGAGTTCCCGTGGAATGTTTGTTGTCGTCGAGGTCCGGTTACCATGACAACACTAAATAATAATAATGGACAGATACGGACCTACATGTTGTCTTTTGTTTTTAAAGGGATTAGCCCACCCGGGTACAGGTCAATGACTTTTATCCTCTTCACCAATGATCGACTCGTTAGCCGCTTGGGCGATCGGTCACGTCTATGTTACGCACTGTTGGCAAGTACTGGGCATGCACCGGCTCCTGAATGTACTTGAACCTGCTCCAGTGTTAGTCAAGTCTGCAGAAGCTATCAGTACAGAAAAGTGTCATAGTTAACTTCTTAGTAGTAAGATTTAGGAACTTTTGATTGATACAACCTGCTAGAGAATGTTGGGACCTCATCGAGTGTGACCTCATTTAAGACCAGACTTTATTAACACTGACATGTGTTCAGGTATATTCAAGAGCCTGTACATAGTACAGAACGACCGCCCGATCAGATAATAAGTTGGTTGCGAGGATACTGAAAAAACATTGTTGATGGTTCAGAGGTAACGTGTGTAGCTCTGAGTCTCACCAATATATCATGGTTCGAGTCTTGCTTGACACGGACACACATGAGAAGGGTGTTAGCCTGTGTGACCCTACCAAACATCATAAGTTTCCCGGACTTCGGTTTCTTCCTGCAGTGGTACAAACACTGCATATGGATAGTCTAACCGCCTAAACGGCGAGTAAGCTGATAAGTGGTGAAAAAAATAAATTAAACAAAAAGTAGGTAAAACCAGCTCAGTGTAGCTTAGCAGCTGTTCCAGAATAGTTTCCCCAAAATTTGTATCCGTTTTTTCTGAAAAAGAAAATATCGTAATATCAATATTAAATATTTTTAAATAACTATGAGTTGATAGATAACAACATAAATAAAAAATAATATTTTTGCACATATCTGTCCTGAAAGAGTATAAATATTTTATATGGTTTAGAAGTTTCTTAATATATCCCTTTAACAGTAGGTGCGTGTCATACTGGCCGCCGTGTGTGGCAGCGCTGCGTGTCATCCTCCTTTCCTGTTGATGGTCGCCCAGGCAGGTCGCCAGCATGGATCAAGTAAGGTTATAAATTAATGTATTATATTAGTTGTAGCCCGTGTTTATTTGTTAAATGCCATCTAGTTGTATGACTTAAATTCTGGTGAAGTAAATATGAATTACATGTTGTAGAGTATGATATACAGTAAATATTGGCGCCAGCTGAACCACACACGTGTGTACAGTGATATTTATTCGAGAAAATTGTCATACAAGTGCACATTGGTGTAGCACTTACACAGACCGTGTAGATATATAAGAAGTGGTAATCAATGAGGAAATTATAACTGATAATAGCACAAGAAAGTTGATAAAAGCTTATTTCTATTCATTATCGAGTTGGGGCCCGTGTCTTAAGCCAGGAGTGACGAAAATGATTCCGGGACTTAGAAACCTTCTATTTCAATATAGATTAAAGAAACTAAACTTGCATTCCCTAGAAAGACGAAGAGTGCGGGAAGATATGATACAAGTATTTAAGTGGGTGAAAGGAATAAGAACATAAGAATGGAGGAAACTGCAGCGGGCCTATTGGCTCATACTGGGCAGTCCCGTTTACACCCAACCCCTATTGCTCATATAAGCATCCAACCTATGTTTGAAGCTATCCAGCGTATTCAAGTTAATGATGATATTTGGTAACTTGTTCCATTCATCCACTACTCTGCTTCCAAACCAGTGTTTACCTATTTCCCGCCTAAATCTAAATTTGTCTAATTTAAAATCATTGTTACGAGTTCGCTCCTGGTTGGATAGTTTGAGTACCTTTTTAATGTCCCCTTTGTTTAGCCCTGCCTTCCACTTATACACCTCTATCAGGTCGCCCCTCGCTCTACGTCTCTCGAGGGAGTGCAAATTAAGATGCTTTAACCTGTCTCCATACTCAAGGTTCCTAATGCCCGGGATTAGTCTTGTCATTCTCCTCTGAATTCTTTCCAAGGATTCTATATCCATTCTGTAATACGGTGACCAGAACTGAACTGCGTATTCCAGGTGTGGTCTCACAAGAGCAAGATACAGTTTTAGGATGACCTCGCTAGTCTTGTAACTAACACTCCTTTGTATGAACCCAAGTACTTTATTAGCCTTGTTGCGAGCAAAAACACATTGTTTACTTGGCTTAAGGTTCCTACTTATCATTACTCCTAAATCTCTCTCGCAGGGGATATAGATAAAGTTCTTATAATATTCGAGCAGGATAGGACTCGTAGCAACGGATTTAAGTTGGATAAGTTTGGGTTTAGGAGGGAGATAGGAAGGAACTGGTTCACAAATAGGGTGGTGGGCGAGTGGAACAAGCTTAGCAACTTTGTTGTAAGTGCTGGAACGCTGGAAAGTTTTAAAAGGAGGCTAGACAGATTCATGAATGATAGAGAGTGGAAGTAACTCTCGACATGAGCTGCCATGCACAGGCCAACCGGCCTATTGCAGACTCCTTATGTTCTTAAATTGCCCATTACATCATCTCTCGAACCCGGAAAACTATCCCCCCCCCCCATCCCTGGAATTTTCCGGGTTACGGAAATTTTGTCACGGAATTTCCAGAAAATGCGCCTGATTTTCATCTCCCAAACCCAGAAAAAACTCCCCCATCTTTAATTTTCTGAGTATCGAGAAAATGTGCCCCTTGGAAAATCATTCCCTCGGGTTTGAGGGATTCCGGCTAAAGGAGATATTACTGTATTAAAACAACAGCAAGTAGGCTGCAGCCTTCAGCGGTTTGAAGATAAAGTACAGTAGTATATGTGTGAGTAATACAGAAGTATTCTTGTGTGGTCGTGTCGTTCATCATTTTTTAATTTTGTTAATATATACATGCTGTACTTTACCTTCATTTGGCAACTGTGATTACTGTATTTGTGAAATTTTATAATAAAAGAGGTTTGTTGCCTTCTAAGTACAGTACAGTAGTATAAATCATTTAACAAAATAATGTAGAATTAATACAGGTATTTTGTAAGAAGTTTATTTTAAATTTAAGTAATATAACAAAAGTTTCACTGAAGATCGTTAAGAAAACAAAACAAAAAATACGTGTACATACAGTAGTGATGTCCTTATTTTAATGGCACCATTTTATATAATAATTAGTTTTCTTTTCATTTGTACAACAATTACAGTACACTACTGTATTGCTTAATTTGTTGTGCATGTCAAATAGTTTGTCCTTTCTAATGCCTGGGTAATGTATCATGTTACCATAGGTTTCGCTACTGGACTAGAGTAATGTGTTCAGCACTATTTTCCTTGTTCCACTTATGTCCTGGTCAAGGTGCTGGACAGTACAGAATGTTTGAGGATATTGCTATTTTTCTGTAGAAATGAATGAATGTCCCACTGTTATTTTGTCATTTAGACAGAAGAATGTCCCACTGTTATTTTGTCATTTAGACAGAAGAATGGCTCACTGTTATTTTACCATTTAGAAGAATGTCCCACTCATTTTACCATTTAGACAGAAATAACAGTGTTATTTGACCATTTGTAGCCAAAAAAGCTTGCGAATTTGCTAATTTGACCATTTAGATGGTAAAATATTTATCAATACTTTACATTTTAAGAACATAAGAATGGAGGAAACTGCAGCGGGCCTATTGGCCCATACTGGGCAGTCCCGTTTACACCCAACCCCTATTGCTCATATGAGCATCCAACCTATGTTTGAAGCAATTCAGCGTATTCGAGTTAATGATGATATTTGGTAACTTGTTCCATTCATCCACTACTCTGTTTCCAAACCAGTGTTTACCTATTTCGCCTAAATCTAAATTTGTCTAATTTAAAACCATTGTTACGAATTCGCTCTGGTTGGATAGTTTGAGTACCTTTGTAATGTCCCCTTTGTTTAGCCCTGACTTCCATTTATACACCTCTATCAGGTCGCCCCTCGCTCTACGTCTCTCGAGGGAGTGCAAATTAAGATGCTTTAACCTGTCTCTATACTCAAGGTTCCTAATGTCTGGGATTAGTCTTGTCATTCTCCTCTGAATTCTTTCCAAGGATTCTATATCCATTCTGTAATACGGTGACCAGAACTGAACTGCGTAATCCAGGTGTGGTCTCACAAGAGCAAGATACAGTTTTAGGATGACCTCGCTAGTCTTGTAACTAACACTCCTTTGTATGAACCCAAGTACTTTATTATCCTTGTTACGAGCAAAAACACATTGTTTACTTGGCTTAAGGTTCCTACTTATCATTACTCCTAAATCTCTCTCGCAGTCGGATTTTTCTATGGCATCGTTGTTCATCTGGTATCTGGTTTCCCTGATTACATCTCCTATACTGAGTACTTTACATTTGTCGACGTTGAATTTCATCTGCCATTTTTCAGACCATTCGAAAAATTTGTTTAGATCTTCCTGTAGTTTTGCCGAGTCCTTGTCAGATTTGATAACACGTCCTATTTTAGTGTCTTCAGCAAATTTACTTATGTTGCTGTCAATGCCGATATCTATGTCGTTTATGTATATAATAAATAATAATGGTCCAAGTACTGAGCCTTGGGGAACTCCACTTGTGACGTTGCTCCACTGGGATTTAGTGCTGTTAATGCTCACTCGCTGTTTCCTGTCCTGTAACCACGCCCTAATCCATTTAAGGATGTCACCTTTGATGCCATGAGCTTCTACCTTTCTAATTAGTCTTTCGTGGGGGACTCTGTCGAAGGCTTTGCTAAAGTCGAGATATACCACATCATAATTGTGCCCCTCGTCCACCGATTCGAAAACTGATGAAAAGAATGTTAATAGATTAGTTAGGCAAGAACGTCCGCTTGGAAGCTATGCTGGGAATCATTGATCAATCGGTGCTTTCTCCAGGTGATTTAATAGAGTTTGAAATGATTGCTTCCAGTAATTTGCCTACTATTGATGTTAGACTGATTGGGCGGTAGTTAGAGGATAGTGATCTATCCCCCTTCTTGGAAATCGGTATTACATTCGCTATCCTCCAGGATTCTGGTACTACACCTGTTTTTAATGACATGTTAAACAACTTTGCTAAGGGCATACTAAGCTCTTCCTTACATTCCTTTAATACTCTGGCAAATATCTCTTCGGGACCAGGTGACTTATTAGGCTTTAGTTTGTCTGTTTGCTTACTAACATCGTTACTAGTCACTACTATCTCACTTTATTTGTTTTCTTCACTATCTCTGAATAGAGTCGGTGCCTCGGGTATCATGTTTAAATTTTCGGTGGTGAAAACTGTTGAAAAATATTTATTCAAATTATTGCTCATTTCTCCGTCGTTATCAGTGAGCTCGCCGTAGTCTGTTAATGTTAATCCGTGAGCATTTTTTTTTCTTTTTCTTTTCTCACTAAACTTTAGGTCAAACTTTGGTTTAGTGATAGCTTGACTCACTGGGAAAGGGAAAATACTGGGGATGGGGCAGGCAGCATGTTGCCATTGTTACATGTAATAAAAGGATAAAATTAGACTTACCTTTTGCTCACTAAATTGTTTAACTCTGAACAACTTTGTTCTTTATAAACAACGTTGTTCAAAGTCAAACGATTAAGTAAGCAAAAGGGAAGTCTAATTTGATCAAATTGCATACGTCAAAAATTAACACAAATTTCTATGATAAAGAATAAAGTTGAGACATAGCATATGGTATCATATTATACAATAGCATATGTTTTATGTACAAAAAATAGCTCCTTCCACACACTAACCATCCTCTGAGCAACATGACACACTCAGAGTCATGTTGTTGCTATGCTGTGTGTATGCCATGACAACACATTGGGGAAGGGTCAGTGAGCACAGTTGGGCTCAATGCAGTACTGTACTGTACTCAGTATTTTCCGCCCTGCCGTTTGAATCCGTTGTTCATCCTCTATTCTTTGATGTTAACCTTCGTAATTTCACTTAACGTTAGGTTTCCAGAAACGCAACCCCATCATTAAATGAGGGATAACTATACAGTACATAGGTACAGTAAAATATAAAAACACAAGACCAAATGAGCTTATTATAAATTATACATGAAAGCGAAATACCACAGGCCCTAGAAACCCACTGGCTTAACAATCTTAACTTTAGGCAAAAATGATCCAACCTGATTTCTTCAGTCATTTCCCAGAATGCTTCAGTGAAAATGGGTACAAAAGCCTCAGTGCAGTACAGCTTTTTAGCCACTCGCTAAAATTTTTAAATTCGTGATACAATAAATTATTTTTATTATAATAATGACACTTTTAAAATATAGCCGAACCAAAAAAAGGGGGGCTCTTGACCAATGGTTTAGATACTAGGGGGGAAATGGAATGCATTAGCCTGTATTGTACAATAACACAAACAAACCCTTTTTGAATAAAAAAAGCTTCAAATTTTTTTCCAATATGCCTCAGTGGACTTAATTTTTGTGTTTGTTAAAGAATTAAAGAATAGATGGTCGTAGAGTTGAGCAAATCACCTGTGTAGATGGTTAAATTGTCACATGATACTTGTAGTTTCATATGATTTTTAACGGGTACTGTAACTACTTAACACAAAACTGTACATTTGAGTAGTGTTATATAGTACAATATTATCACTTTTCCTGGACTTAATTTATTATGAACTGTAGACTTAAACATTTAGCTAACTGTTGTCTTTGATTGAACTGCAGATACATTACTTCTCGAATTGTTGACATGTTCTATGCTAAAGTCACAAAAACAACCCTAAAATACTGTATTGGTAATTTGCACTGGGGAAATATTTGCTTCAAGAGTAAATAAAATATTCAACTTTGGGTGATTGAGTGTTTGTCTCCAAAGGCTTTACAGTACAGTAATAAAAAGGCAGAATGTTGGGGAAGAGAGGCTGTATTTAGGCTCCCTGTACAGTACTGTAGTAATCAGCAACAGGTAATTTCTGATTGCTGGCACTCGCCACATGCAAATAGAGAGGTCATAGTCAGCCATGTGTTAATTAGTCAAAATACATCATTTTAGACAGCACAAACTAACTATAACCTGACCTTAATTAGGTTGGTTTGGTTGATTCAAGTCAGATTATATCTGAAATGAAGTAATATTGCATCAAAGACAGGACTGCTATCAGTCACTCACTTGGCTAGTCGATGCTTGACTGACTTTGTTGCCCTCCTGGCTACATGGTAGTTTTCAGTTAAATTAAACACTAGGTATAAGTATACTGTAAAGCAAAAGCATTTGTAAACTTATCGAAACAAAACTATATTTTGGCTAAAAATAGTCAGTTCTGCAGATATTTTTTATATGGCAATTTGCAGTAAATGTAATTGATAAAAAGATTTTAAGTTCAACCTTGTAAGAAAATTTCATATAGTTTAGCCTTTGGTAATTTGTTAGAAGGTAAACCAGTATTAACCTAGCAGCTGATTACAGAGTGAGCGAGCCTTCCAGAAGCAGCCTCTTGTTTTCCTGAACCGCAAGAAGGTTCTGGGAAAGAGGCCACGTGGCCTAAGGCACACTCGGCAGGTGGGGCTTGGCTTCAAGGCCCCCCGCGAGGTAAGCGGGCACCCAGCACATGGTGCCTCAATAGGAGGCAGCCACTAGCAGGCATGCTGACTTAGGCCTGTTTGAGTTGTCTGGTTGTTGCCTGTCCCTTCCCCTCCACTTCCCTCCCTCCCATCACCACTCTTAACTAGTGCCAAAGCTGGCTCCCTGGCACACTTACCTGTCTTGTGTGTTGTGTGGGGAGTCTCTAGTATTGGAGGTGGAACACTGATCAGAACTCGGGAATTTTCAAGCCCTAACTTTTTTTTATGCGTTGTTTATCCAGAACTCATTGTTTGTTTTGATCAGTGTCCTCTCTGTAGTGATTCCCTTCCTACGTTTTCCTGCATGATGTGTGTAACCTTTAACATCGGCACCTTGCATGGTTGTTCCAGACCGAGAAGGCTTTCCAGAAGCAGCCCACAGTCTTCCTTAACTCCAAGAATCCCAAGGAGAAGGGAGGCAAAACTAAGCGCCATTTGCGTAAGGTTGGCCTGGGCTTCAAGACTCCCCGTGAGGTAGTAACATAGTGGCTTATTTTTTAATATATATATATATATATATATATATATATATATATATATATATATATATATATATATATATATATATATATATATATATATATATATATATATATATATATATATATATATATGGTGCTCCTCTACTTAAGAACGTTCAACTTACAAACTTTCAGAGATACAAACATCATCACTGAGGGGGTTACCTGCCAGAACAGGTGTTTAATGTGGATGAGACTGGATTATTTTGAAGAAAATTCCAGATAGAACAAACATTACCTAAGAGGAGAAGAGTGAGCCAGGTTTTAAGGCTGTATTAAAGGGTATAGCTGTACTAAATATCCATAATCTTTTCATTTTTTACAATATGTTTGGTATCTACAAGAGTAAACGTAACTCATAACTCGTAAGTAGAGGAGCACCTATATATATATATATATATATATATATATATATATATATATATATATATATATATATATATATATATATATATATATATATATATATATATATATATATATATATATATATATATATAATTTTTTTTTTTTTTTTCTTTCACATGATTTTTTGATTGTTGTTTTTGTTCATTTATTATGCTTGCCAACCTTTCATATGGGTAGTTGTAGTTAGGCAGCATGTCATAATACTAGTGAGTTCATCCTCCTTATGCTATGGATCAGAGGTTTATTTTTACCCTGATTTTGCCATAGATTATTCAAAATGAATACTGTACTATAGGTAATTTACAATAAAGGTAACTGCTGTGAGGTTTTAAGCTACAGGTAACTCCATCTTTTTAAGACTATAATTAAACCTTTAAAATGATTTTAAACTTTGATTGCATAGTGAATGTCTATAGTGTACCAAGAAAAACAAATTATTGTAATGTATTTTGAAATCTCAACTCATTCCCAAGGGAATTTGTAGATACAGTACATTACTTGATACTACATGTATCTCAGTACCTTAGTAAATGGTTACAGTTTCAGAAATTTAGGCAGCATTCAACATTTTTGCCAATGGGGAACAAGCCCATGAAATAGCCATCAGTGATCTCGTGGTATCATTAATTAATTTTTAAAGCAGAATGTTAGTATGACTCCTTAATTCAGATGTAATGTCAGTTACTGTATACAGTACAGTTCTTGTTTTAGAATTGTTATATTTTATACCCAAGTTAATATTTCTTCATTCAATTGCAATTTGGTCCCTTTTATTCCATACGTGGTACTGTACTGTACAAATAATAGGAAAGCAATATGGATAAAATAAGATAAATTAGATCTGCAATATTGTTGACTGGTCTTAGAATCCTGGCTAAAAACCAGAAGTGTAATAAAAGATTACTGTTGATTTATTCAGGCATAGGGAATAAGACGGTACAGTTGACACAGCATCCCTACACATAAGATTGGAGGGGTGCTATTCTGGTGAGGTGACCACACGGATGGTTTTCATCCATGTCAGTGCCCTAGACTAACCTAATGCTTCTCACCAAGGGTTGCCACCCCGCAATTATGGGAAAAGGCATAAAGGATATTTCTAAATTCAATTGTTATAGATGTTCTTTCTACTTTAACTGTAAAGTCTTGGAGCATGATAAGAAGTTGGCTTCTTGGCTTCATGCTCAGTAAGAATTTTCATATTTTCCTAATCACTTTGGTGTTCATCTGTGTGTACCTAACTTCGGGGATTCCACACTTTCAGAAAAATTTGTTTTTTTTTAGTAGATTACAGTTTAAAAGTTAATTGAAAAGATTAAAATAAATTCAGATTTATACAGATGCCACTAATGTTTGATGAGTAATTTTTTTTTTATGAATTTGAGTTTAGCTTTGGGGGTAATTGAGGTGATCGGGGAACAGTGACAAATACGCCAAAATCTTTTTTCTCGGTATTCAGAATTAAAGATTTATATACATTTCCTTAAACTAAATTAAATTTACTATCTCTTGACACCAGTTTCCTCATAGCTGTGTAATGTGGATGTGTGGAAAATAAGCTACACAACTTTAACTGAATACTGTATCTTTAAAAAACAATATTCGTTACTGTTCCCCTGAGCACCTCGGTTGTGAAATGCTGTTGGCTTTGTTTTGAGATCTTAGATTTATATGTTTTTATTTTATTTTTATTTTTTTTAATGAGTGATGTGTGGAATCTCTGCAAGCCTGAGTGTGAAGCAGTGGCCTCTACACTCTGTATCGGTGAAACTTCCTCCCAGCACTTGCCATCCTTTTGCATACAACTTGCTACATGTTATCAAGTGTAAACCAGGCAAATTATATGCTAGCATCTTCAAATAACACAAGTTTTACTTGAGTTTAGGACACAATGTTGTTGCTCATGTATGTGTACTTGTCTAATTCTAGTACAGTACTGTAATCCATAAAGATAATTAAATCCTCTTAAAGATTAGATATATTTAGTTATACTGTACTTGTGTCCTTCAGTGGTTAGTCCCCTATTTATCAACTTATGCAACAATATCCACCTGGACTTTTTCCCATGCCGCCACATAAATTGGAGGTGTGGCGTAAACACCAGGAAGAGTAAGTTACTCTTAGATCCTGTGGGTCCCTGTATATGGGGCTTACAATGAATCAGAGTAAGACATTAGATGCCCAAAACTTTTATTATTGTCACAAGGGAACTCCGTACAGTACTGTATTCAGAAAAGAACACAATAAAGTACAGGAGTAGTTATTATTATCTTTAATAATTCTTATAGGGAATTGACATAATTTTGAGTATCGGCAAACTGGGGATTTGCAATGATTATTCGTGTGTGTGAGTGCCATTGACATATCCTAATATTTTTTTGTTTTATAGGCTGTTGAAGGCACATATATTGACAAGAAGTGCCCCTTTACTGGAAATGTATCAATTCGAGGTCGTATCTTGACTGGTGTGGTTCAGAAGATGAAGATGCAGCGCACCATCACCATCCGTAGGGACTATCTCCATTACGTGAAGAAGTATAACAGGTAATTGATGGTAAAATCTTGCTCAAGTGGTTTTACTAGAAGGGTACAAAACAGGAAATTGGGCATGTTGTGTTAAATAGAAGGGAGGCCTCGTATGTCTGAGGAGTGTTCCATAGAAAAGTGATTTATAGTGAAACTTTATAATGAAATTTTTCTCATAAGAAATAATGTAATTAGGGGTACCGGGGGCCCCCAAGTTTGCGGATTTTATTTTGCGGTTCTCTATTATTCGCGGATGACGCCCTGGATGTACCCAAGAATGTCATTGGGTAGTTTTAAAGTTGCCGTAATTTTCGAGGCAGAGACAGGGAGTCACTCATTCTAGAGACAGTAATTTCCTTTAGCTGTATTGTAAATATGTCTGTGTGTGTGTAGACAAACACACAAAAACACGTACAAATAAATAATAATTGGAAAATACTCTCAAGTTATCAGAAACAAATTGGCAGCTTTGTTTACATATCAAACAGCTGATTGTAGAGGCAGTCGATGGTGACATGCCATATTCTTTACAGAGACCATTGGTTCTAATGCCTTCTTCATGTTTCATAATAATTTCTGCACTGTATATTATCAATATGTTAACTAAATTTCAGAATGGCCAATAATTTTATTGTAAAAATATTTAAGAGACCAACAAACTCGATGTTCACTCCACCGTAAACAAAGTTAAACTGAGAAGCGTTGGTGGGTGATTTGATCAGCTGAAGGGCACACAAAACTGTTCCCTGTACTGTATATATTATCAATATGTTAACTAAATTTCAGAATGACCAATAATTTTAAGGCGTTCGTTAATCAAGTTTTGTTCGTTAATGGTACTTAAAATGCTTATGGGAGCTAATTCGTTAATTGAACGGTTCATTAATCGAGGGACCACTGTATATATATATATATATATATATATATATATATATATATATATATATATATATATATATATATATATATATATATATATATATATATATATATATATATATATATATATATATATATATATATATATATATATATATATATATATATATATATATATATATATATATATATATATATATACAGTAGTACCCCGATTTACGCGGTCAATTGAACCCACAGGGTACCGCGGAAAGTGAAAACCGCGTAAAGTGAACAACAGAACATATGGGATTAATTCCAATAGAGACTGGCCCGACCCCCAAACTCCACTTTTTCCGACACAATACCTATGTTGTAGTAAAAATAACATCTAAATTTTATGATGGTATGCTCACACAATTAATATTTAAGAGAAATACAGTCGCCAGGTTAATGTCCATTCAAATAATGGACTCAAATCCCCTCTTCCCAGCTCACTAGCTCCTACCTCTCTGATTAATGTTTGGGTGAAAACTCTAGATTTTAACGTTTAGTAATAAATAATACCTCAGACTAAAGTTAGGATAATATAATTGACATTTCTGGATTCCTTGCAGGTCAGGGAATATTTTGAATGTAAACTTCATATATTTTGCACAAAAGATAAAATATTTGCTTTGTGTAAACCAAATTATTACATTAGATCTAAAATTTGTATGTCTAATGCAAAATCCATGATGTTTATATTCAAAATGATCATCATATTGTAAGAATTCCAGCAATGTAAATTATATTCTGGTCGAGTAATTTGTATGAATTTTATGAGCTAAAACAAATATCTTCAGTTAATAAAAAAAAAAATATTCTTCACGACACTATCTGTCAATCAAAGTACCCCACCTTGCCTCCCCCCCTCTCACACTCACGCCAGCTGGGTCGGTCGGTCCCAACCCTCCCCCCCACCTTCCCTCCCTACCAGATAAATGTGTGGGTGAAAACTCTAGATTTTAACGTTTAGTAATAAATAATACCTCAGACTAAAGTTAGGATAATATAATTGACATTTCTGGATTCCTTGCAGGTCAGGGAATATTTTGAATGTAAACTTCATATATTTTGCACAAAAGATAAAATATTTGCTTTGTGTAAACCAAATTATTACTTTAGATCTAAAATTTGTATGTCTAATGCAAAATCCATGATGTTTATATTCAAAATGATCATCATATTGTAAGAATTCCAGCAATGCAAATTATATTCTGGCCGGGTAATTTGTATGAATTTTATGAGCTAAATAAAAAAAAAATATACTTCACCGTGTATATGAGTAGATGCACCGCGGAAAGTGAAAGTCTGGTTCTGGCAAGGTACCTTGTAAATGAGAAATCGCGGAAAGGAAAGTGAAACCGTGTAAAGCGGGGTAATACTGTATGTATATATATCCTGTAGTTTATTTATTTATTTATTTTATTGTTTTTCCTAAGTCACATAAGAGCATTGAAATTATATTCCCACAACTTAAATGGTTTGGAAAGTAACAATGCTATGTGCGCAGCCTTCTCACAGGCACTCGTGTGTTATGGTGCTCACTATACTGTATTCTACCACACAAGTGTTCAACACCAAAAAATCTAAGACAATCTTATTCAGTTCTTATACAATGGAAGGTTTGCATGTAAAGAAATGGAGTGAAAAAAAATTAAATAAAATACAAAATTACAGCTGGGTGTGCAGTCAGGGAGAGGTAGGGGCTGCTGGCTGGATTGCTTGTCAGCCTGGGATCTCTTTATACTGTAACGACAGTACAGTATGCAATTTCACCATAATTCATTTGGTGCTGGATTAATAAAACATTATCAAAAAATATCAACTTTTCCTGAAAAGTCCCACACAACCCGAGATGAGTTATTGTGGCATATTAAATTCACAGCAGATTTGTTTGCATAGCATAAACAGCTGATTGTCCAGACCATCCCTCACCATGTCTTTAACGCTTAGTAAATAATATCGTAGTGTAATTATCAACACTTAAAAAGAATTATGTAGTGTATTATGCTCCTGCATATACCCTGGTTTAATAGTCAGTTGCCTTTTTGTACAGTAGCTAAAACAACTATCTGTGCAGGTGGGGTCGATATGCTCCAAAATTTTACGTGTGACAAGTGACAGCCCTCATGTACCAAAATTTATTGTCCACGGTCTCATATTGTTTCCCATAAAGTAACCAAATTGAATCATCATGTATCACTCATAGGTAACACATAATGCTGGGAATATCTCTCTCTCAACACATCCTGAGCTTTCAAGGGGTATTACTGTTCTTGTTGGAATGCATATACCCCTAATTACAGTTATATAAATGATTTTGGATATACAGTATATCTGTACAGCCAGTCAAACTATAATTCATTACCTATTGTTCTGTATTTTGGGTATCATTTGTTTGTTTCCTTTATTGTTGGTATGAAACAAAAAATATGAAAATACCTTATTCAAAAGCAAATTTCATTTTTGACATTGACTTTTAATGATAAATATTTCCAATTTTCTAAACATCTTCTCAGAAGTGCTAATGCCTTGAGATTATTTGCATTTTGATAGTCCTGTTTTATTAACATTATTTTAGAGAATAACAGGTCTGTTTACCAATTGTGAACATTTTTAGTATGAATAAATGGACAGCTACATCAACATTTTCTATGAACCAATCATCTATTTTTATAGAAGAGGGGCATGGCTTATGTCTAGGTTAGTGTGGAAATACTATTATGCTTCCCCACTGTTGTGTACATTGTTAGGTTGGCAGATAACAGTACAGTATATATAATTAGCCATCCTAAGTTTAGGGAAGTGAATGTTTGCAAATGCTTATATGGAGGCGGCAGTAGAGAAGGGATAAATGATGCCTAAAAAAGAAATAGGATATTATGAGGTGGTAAAGAAGATTTGGGAGAAACTTGGTTATCTCAAATAATAACACTGCAGGGTTTTCTCTGTAGCCAACCAAACTGAAAAATTGATTGATGTCTGGGTTATTTCATATGGTCCCTGGAACAACATATTCGTTTTTCTGATGATATAAACAATTTACTCGTAGTTCATCTCTTAAACAAATCAGTAATCATCTCGGTACTCAGTTGCTATAGTTTCTCCCATTTCTTTAGTAATTTACAGTGGTGTTCCTGATGTCTAACCTCTTCTGATTCTTTTTAGGACAGTAAACTTTCAATGGAATCTTCAGTGTTTATTACCACTGACATTTATTGCTAATACAGTCTATGGAGTTGGGATGGTCTTTGTTGTAAGATTAAAGGAATGATTATTTAACAGGCAGGTAGTGGTGATGCTTCTTGCTATTGATGTAGTCTTCATGATTAAGTAACAGAGGCCTTTTAAATGTATCAATTTACTGTTGATTTTTTGTTGTTTGTCTCCTATCCTCATTTTTTTGTAAGGTATTGGGTTGTTATTGAAAATTTTGCATTTATGAACTCCTTGACTCCTTGTTGTAATAGAAGATCCAGTGATATAGTATCCATTTTCAGAAAATGAAGTGCTATTCAAGTCACAAACTAGGGGACTATACTGTAGGTTTGCTCTTCATCCAACTGTTTGTCTTGGCAAACTTCATATGGAGAAGGATTTTGTAGATGGGAAGTGGTCTTCTTGAAATTTGTCAGAAACTTTAAAAGATTAAGGATTGATGCAAGTTCAGTATTTTTATCTTTCAAGCTGTGAAATGATTTGATCAGGGCTGCCACTGGTGCAGTTAGGTTTAGAATATAAAATTACTATATGGAAAGAAGTCAGTAGTTAAAATACTTAACCCTTCGGCCCCGGGTGACGTTCCAGAACGTCCGACCAGCGCGCACCGGGTGGTGTTCCATGTCCACCTAATTCCCTCCTTCCCCCCCCCCCTTTTTTTAAGTTGAATCTTTTTCGCTTTATCGGAAGTTATACTGCCAACAGCACCCTAACCCGGGGTTTAAGGGTTAATGAAGTACAGTATTGTAAAACAAATGCAGTCTTGTTATATTTTTACTGATAATTGTACAGAATATTCTTTATCTTTTATATATACAGCACATAGTCACTATTCTTGTTGCTGAAATGTTGTGTACTGTATATGTATTTGACAGTGGAATTAAGATGTAACAAAGTTGAGAAAATCAGCCTGTAAAAATTTACGGTTTGATTGATCATGATTGGCAACCCTCCTATCTTTTTTTTAAAGGGAGGGGGGGGGGTTGATTAAGATACTGCATCCTCTCGTGGTAAAATGCTACTGGCAACTCATTAGTATAGGTCTCGGTTCACATCAGTCATGAGATTGGTTACAGGTCAAATGTTGAGGTCTTTTAGGCCTTGGTTCCACCAAACCACTCACAATGATTCTATGACATCAGCACTTGCTTAATTTATATCCCATTTTTACACTAACAGTGAACCACCAGTACCCAAGTTTTTGACAATCATCATTTAATCTTAGGCATTGCTTGCAATTATTTTCATAATTTACCCTGGAGCTTGGTCTTTCACCACTGTACCATGCTGTTTGTGGTGTAACAAGAATTTAGGGAGAGAAAATATCCTCACAGATCCAGTGGGTTCCATTATCATTGGTGCTTACTTTGAAGCTGGGGATGACATTCACAAACATTTCTTAAGGGTTACAATATATATATATATATATATATATATATATATATATATATATATATATATATATATATATATATATATATATATATATATATATATATATATATATATATATATATATATATATATATATATATATATATATATATATATATATATGAGAACGAGGACCATTTCAGTCAAGAGATACAGGAGTTTGAATGTGAAGGGGAGGAGAGTTAGAAGGAAGCCAAGAATGACATGGGGGAGAGGTTGTAAGTAACTATCTCCTATATAGAGCCTGGCGAGAGAGGCTGCAAGAGATATGTGCAGCATGGAGAGCTGCCATCAGGTAATCACAGCTACCCCACACAGGTGTGGAAAGATAACTAAAACAATGATGATGATGGTTCAGAAATTGTGTGTGTACATTATAACCATCTTTGTAATATATTTATTTATATTGTATTGACATTTTTATTTACTTTACAGATTTGAAAAAAGGCATAGGAACATGTCTGTTCATCTCTCTCCATGCTTTAGGTATGTAGGATGAAAAGCATAACTTATTGTGTTAAAAAAAAGGAAGCATGGAACTCATGAAAAAAATTTGAACTTTACTAACCAAAGTTGAAGGGAAAAGGAATTGTAGTTCTTGCAATGAATAAGTCTAACTGCTTACACTGTACACTTTATAACTAGGCAGCACTTTATTCTTTAAGTTGAATTGCAGAGCGATCTAGAGTTCTAGACTATAGTCTCTTTTTGTTGCAGGGATGTGAGGCCTGGCGATATTGTGACTGTTGGGGAATGCCGCCCCCTGTCAAAGACTGTTCGATTCAATGTGTTGAAGATCAGCAAGGCTCCTGGCACTAAAAAACAATTCCAGAAGTTCTGAATATATATCTTGTAAGACAATGCTGTTTTTTTCTTACAATTCCTCTATGTATACCTTTTAGTTTCAGTAATTTCCTGAGAATAGTTAACTTTGCATCACATGTGAGTGTTAAGATTTCTTATATTTAGTTTTGTATGATTGTACTCCATTCACAATTTTTTAAAGTTATTCTGGTTTTCTTCATCTTATTTCATCCTGAACAATATGCCCAACATCTTTTAATCATGAAAAGTTCATAGTTAATGGAATTTGGTGTAAAGATTCATAAAGAATACTGAAAAGGAGATAACAACAGCATTTAGACACTGTGATTAGGAGAACCTCATCCCAGGTGTTACAATAGGGGGTTATAGAATAGTCCAGGAGAAACAGACACTACTTCAGAACAGAGGAGAAAGTAAATACACATACATATTGGAGTCTCAGTTTGACTTTGTCAAAGTGTTGTTTTGCCTCCCAATGCTACATCAATCATACAGCTAATGGACCAGAATGGGATCAGCAACTTTAAGAAGCTGTACATGAAGAAAATGTTCAGGTGTCATCAGGCAACTTCCACTGATCCTGAACTAACACTGGCACAGTTCTGGAAAACACAATTTAACATCCCCTGAAGATGTGAATTACACGGAAGGGCTTGTGAACTAAGTGTTTTCTTTTTCCTTGTGGTTATCAGTAGCGGTAACTATTATATTTCATCACAGAATACTGTGAAGGT
>NW_024732238.1:883225-904090 GCF_018991925.1 Homarus americanus
GGTAACTATTATATTTCATCACAGAAAACTGTGAAGGGGTAACTATTATATTTCATGACAACTCAAAGGTGAGGGGGGGGAACTATTATATTTTATCCCATAAAAGAATTATATTTAATAATTTCACTAGATTCTGTGAAAGTATCTCTTATAAGAACATTCCATTAACTTGTAATTATAAAATAGAATATGGCATTAAAGTGTTATTTGATTATTACTGTAATTAATTATATAATTACATAAATTCGTGTAACTCGTCCAAATGGTGGCCTCCTAAAGTAATATAAGTAAACTAGGCTTCAGGGGGCAGGGTTGGGGACAGGGGCGAAAATTAACCACCCCTTCAAATTTTGTTTCTTCCATCTAGCTTTCGATCTTAAAATGACCACTTCGAATTTAGTTCCTTCCCTCTAGCCTACGATCTTTCCCTTGCGTTTTGATGAGAGGAAGAAGAATAAGAAGGATTAGTGTTTTGATGAGAGGAAGAAGAAGAAGGTTTAAGGGGTAACTATTATATTTCATCACAGAAAACTGTGAAGGGGTAACTATTATATTTCATGACAACTCAAAGGTGAGGGGGGGGGAACTATTATATTTTATCCCATAAAAGAATTATATTTAATAATTTCACTAGATTCTGTGAAAGTATCTCTTATAAGAACATTCCATTAACTTGTAATTATAAAATAGAATATGGCATTAAAGTGTTGGCTGATTATTATAATTAATTATCTCAATTACATAAATTCGTAACTCGTCAAATGGTGGCCTCCTAAAAGTAATATAAGTAAACTAGGCTTCCAGGGGGGCAGGGGTTGGGGACAGGGGCGAAAATTAACCACCCCTTCAAATTTTGTTTCTTCCATCTAGCTTTCGATCTTAAAATGACCACTTCGAATTTAGTTCCTTCCCTCTAGCCTACGATCTTTCCCTTGCGTTTTGATGAGAGGAAGAAGAAGAATAAGAAGGATTAGTGTTTTGATGAGAGGAAGAAGAAGAAGGTTTAAGGGGTAACTATTATATTTCATCACAGAAAACTGTGAAGGGGTAACTATTATATTTCATGACAACTCAAAGGTGAGGGGGGGGAACTATTATATTTTATCCCATAAAAGAATTATATTTAATAATTTCACTAGATTCTGTGAAAGTATCTCTTATAAGAACATTCCATTAACTTGTAATTATAAAATAGAATATGGCATTAAAGTGTTATTTGATTATTACTGTAATTAATTATATAATTACATAAATTCGTGTAACTCGTCCAAATGGTGGCCTCCTAAAGTAATATAAGTAAACTAGGCTTCAGGGGGCAGGGTTGGGGACAGGGGCGAAAATTAACCACCCCTTCAAATTTTGTTTCTTCCATCTAGCTTTCGATCTTAAAATGACCACTTCGAATTTAGTTCCTTCCCTCTAGCCTACGATCTTTCCCTTGCGTTTTGATGAGAGGAAGAAGAAGAATAAGAAGGATTAGTGTTTTGATGAGAGGAAGAAGAAGGTTTAAGGGGTAACTATTATATTTCATCACAGAAAACTGTGAAGGGGTAACTATTATATTTCATGACAACTCAAAGGTGAGGGGGGGGGGAACTATTATATTTTATCCCATAAAAGAATTATATTTAATAATTTCACTAGATTCTGTGAAAGTATCTCTTATAAGAACATTCCATTAACTTGTAATTATAAAATAGAATATGGCATTAAAGTGTTATTTGATTATTACTGTAATTAATTATATAATTACATAAATTCGTGTAACTCGTCCAAATGGTGGCCTCCTAAAGTAATATAAGTAAACTAGGCTTCAGGGGGCAGGGTTGGGGACAGGGGCGAAAATTAACCACCCCTTCAAATTTTGTTTCTTCCATCTAGCTTTCGATTTTAAAATGACCACTTCGAATTTAGTTCCTTCCCTCTAGCCTACGATCTTTCCCTTGCGTTTTGATGAGAGGAAGAAGAAGAATAAAAAGGATTAGTGTTTTGATGAGAGGAAGAAGAAGAAGGTTTAAGGGGTAACTATTATATTTCATCACAGAAAACTGTGAAGGGGTAACTATTATATTTCATGACAACTCAAAGGTGAGGGGGGGGGGGAACTATTATATTTTATCCCATAAAACAATTATATTTAATAATTTCACTAGATTCTGTGAAAGTATCTCTTATAAGAACATTCCATTAACTTGTAATTATAAAATAGAATATGGCATTAAAGTGTTATTTGATTATTACTGTAATTAATTATATAATTACATAAATTCGTGTAACTCGTCCAAATGGTGGCCTCCTAAAGTAATATAAGTAAACTAGGCTTCAGGGGGCAGGGTTGGGGACAGGGGCGAAAATTAACCACCCCTTCAAATTTTGTTTCTTCCATCTAGCTTTCGATCTTAAAATGACCACTTCGAATTTAGTTCCTTCCCTCTAGCCTACGATCTTTCCCTTGCGTTTTGATGAGAGGAAGAAGAAGAATAAGAAGGATTAGTGTTTTGATGAGAGGAAGAAGAAGAAGGTTTAAGGGGTAACTATTATATGTCATCACAGAAAACTGTGAAGGGGTAACTATTATATTTCATGACAACTCAAAGGTGAGGGGGGGGGGGGAACTATTATATTTTATCCCATAAAAAAATTATATTTAATAATTTCACTAGATTCTGTGAAAGTATCTCTTATAAGAACATTCCATTAACTTGTAATTATAAAATAGAATATGGCATTAAAGTGTTATTTGATTATTACTGTAATTAATTATATAATTACATAAATTCGTGTAACTCGTCCAAATGGTGGCCTCCTAAAGTAATATAAGTAAACTAGGCTTCAGGGGGCAGGGTTGGGGACAGGGGCGAAAATTAACCACCCCTTCAAATTTTGTTTCTTCCATCTAGCTTTCGATCTTAAAATGACCACTTCGAATTTAGTTCCTTCCCTCTAGCCTACGATCTTTCCCTTGCGTTTTGATGAGAGGAAGAAGAAGAATAAGAAGGATTAGTGTTTTGATGAGAGGAAGAAGAAGAAGGTTTAAGGGGTAACTATTATATTTCATCACAGAAAACTGTGAAGGGGTAACTATTATATTTCATGACAACTCAAAGGTGAGGGGGGGGAACTATTATATTTCATGACAGAACTCAAAGGTTAGGGGGGGAACTATTATATTTTATCCCATAAAACAATTATATTTAATAATTTCACTAGATTCTGTGAAAGTATCTATTATAAGAACATTCCATTAACTTGTAATTATAAAATAGAACATGGCATTAAAGTGTTATTTGATTATTACTGTAATTAATTATATAATTACATAAATTCGTGTAACTCGCCCAAATGGTGGCCTCCTAAAGTAATATAAGTAAACTAGGCTTCAGAGGGCAGGGTTGGGGACAGGGGCGAAAATTAACCACCCCTTCAAATTTTGTTTCTTCCATCTAGCTTTCGATCTTAAAATGACCACTTCGAATTTAGTTCCTTCCCTCTAGCCTACGATCTTTCCCTTGCGTTTTGATGAGAGGAAGAAGAAGAATAAGAAGGATTAGTGTTTTGATGAGAGGAAGAAGAAGGTTTAAGGGGTAACTATTATATTTCATCACAGAAAACTGTGAAGGGGTAACTATTATATTTCATGACAACTCAAAGGTGAGGGGGGGGGGAACTATTATATTTTATCCCATAAAAGAATTATATTTAATAATTTCACTAGATTCTGTGAAAGTATCTCTTATAAGAACATTCCATTAACTTGTAATTATAAAATAGAATATGGCATTAAAGTGTTATTTGATTATTACTGTAATTAATTATATAATTACATAAATTCGTGTAACTCGTCCAAATGGTGGCCTCCTAAAGTAATATAAGTAAACTAGGCTTCAGGGGGCAGGGTTGGGGACAGGGGCGAAAATTAACCACCCCTTCAAATTTTGTTTCTTCCATCTAGCTTTCGATCTTAAAATGACCACTTCGAATTTAGTTCCTTCCCTCTAGCCTACGATCTTTCCCTTGCGTTTTGATGAGAGGAAGAAGAAGAATAAGAAGGATTAGTGTTTTGATGAGAGGAAGAAGAAGAAGGTTTAAGGGGTAACTATTATATTTCATCACAGAAAACTGTGAAGGGGTAACTATTATATTTCATGACAACTCAAAGGTGAGGGGGGGGGGGAACTATTATATTTTATCCCATAAAAGAATTATATTTAATAATTTCACTAGATTCTGTGAAAGTATCTCTTATAAGAACATTCCATTAACTTGTAATTATAAAATAGAATATGGCATTAAAGTGTTATTTGATTATTACTGTAATTAATTATATAATTACATAAATTCGTGTAACTCGTCCAAATGGTGGCCTCCTAAAGTAATATAAGTAAACTAGGCTTCAGGGGGCAGGGTTGGGGACAGGGGCGAAAATTAACCACCCCTTCAAATTTTGTTTCTTCCATCTAGCTTTCGATCTTAAAATGACCACTTCGAATTTAGTTCCTTCCCTCTAGCCTACGATCTTTCCCTTGCGTTTTGATGAGAGGAAGAAGAAGAATAAGAAGGATTAGTGTTTTGATGAGAGGAAGAAGGTTTAAGGGGTAACTATTATATTTCATCACAGAAAACTATGAAGGGGTGACTATTATATTCCATCACATAAAACTAAGAAGGGGTAACTATTATATTTCATGACAGAACTCTAAGGAGGGGTAACTATAATATTTTATCCCATAAAACAATTATATTCACTAATTTCACTAGTTTTTGTGAAAGTATGGTATGAGATTGTTTGGTTCACACTCAGGATGGAATGGAGAAAGGAAACTCACGATGTGCTCTCTATATACATGTTGTATTGGATGTACAATGCAGCTTGGTGCTGGGAAGGCAGCATGGTTACAAGCGTGATGTAGAGAGAGCTGGTTGGTGAGGATGCTCAGAGAAGGACAGCTTGTGGGTCGCCATGCTCGCCAGCGGGAGAGAGGACCGCCAGGCAGGCGGAGGAGCGAAGGGCCGCCAGGCAGCGGCGGAGGAGGAGGTGTTGCTGGCTGCGGCTGTAGGTAGAAAGAGAGAGATCACCACGAGGTCAGGTCTTAAATAGCGGGGGTAGGCGTGGCTTAGCAGTTGACCCCCGCTCCGTGGTGTATGGCGGCGCTGGTTGACCTAGACCACGAGGCATACACTGGGGAATTGGTGGGGTCGGCTAGGCAGCGACAAACAGCGTTTGTAGGGGAGAATTCCACTACAATACTCCCCCTTCCCTCCAGCCGGTGTAAGAGACTTGTTGTCTGCAGAGTTGCTTAGCACATGTGAGGCAGAACGGGCGGTGCGTGCCTCATGTGAGACAACGGCGATGGCGTGGATGAGCCGGTCGCTGGATACAACTGTCTAGATACACCATATCTGTGGGAGTAGAGAGGGAGAATAAGGGTGTGTGGAGGCGATGAATGTTGTGCTTCCCTCACGGCAGGTACCGAGTCGTCAGATGCGCCTGCTGGGGTGTGTGGGCCTGGGTCAGGAGCAGGGGCTGCGTCAGCACAAACGGATGAGGGCTCGTGACAGCAGCTGGGTCCACGACAGCAGCAGGGTGCAGGACATTAGCAGGGAGTACCTGGGGGAGAAAAGAGGGGTGTGTGTGTCCACACTCAGGAACAGAGGCCGCATCAAGGGCGGCAGGGGTTACTGCTGGGCCGGGTTCGGCGTCTGAGGCAGGACGGGTGTGCTGGGGTCGGTAGGACGTGGTGCTTGGGGCAGGAAGAGGAGCTGGTGTCTGCTTAGAGTAGCAGAGCTGCTCTAGGGTGTCTAACCTGCGGTGTAGAAACAGTAGCTGTAGAGCCGATGAGAGCTGCTTTTGTGTGGATAAGCCAGTCTTCCATGTTGCTTGAGGACTGGGAGCGTGATCAGTTTCTCCTCCATCCTGTGTGAGTGTGAATCTCCGGGAGTCACCATTTGTGGGGTATGAGATTGTTTGGTTCACACTCAGGATGGAATGGAGAAAGGAAACTCACAATGTGCTCTCTATATACATTACCATCACTAATTCCATCTCCCACAGCATTACCATCACTAATTCCATCTCCCACAGCGTTACCATCACTAATTCCATCTCCCACAGCGTTACCATCACTAATTCCATCTCCCACAGCGTTACCATCATTAATTTCATCTCCCACAGCGTTACCATCACTAATTCCATCTCCCACAGCGTTACCATCACTAATTCCATCACCCACAGCATTACCATCACTAATTCCATCACCCACAGCATTACCATCACTAATTCCATCTCCCACAGCGTTACCATCACTAATTCCATCACCCACAGCGTTACCATCACTAATTCCATCACCCACAGCATTACCATCACTAATTCCATCACCCACAGCGTTACCATCACTAATTCCATCACCCACAGCATTACCATCACTAATTCCATCACCCACAGCGTTACCATCACTAATTCCATCTCCCACAGCGTTACCATCACTAATTCCATCTCCCACAGCGTTACCATCACTAATTCCATCTCCCACAGCGTTACCATCACTAATTCCATCTCCCACAGCGTTACCATCATTAATTTCATCACCCAAGGGTTATTTTGGCCACTAATTACTCTGCAATCGATTCGTGGACCACATACAGTAGTACCCCGATTTACGCGGTCAATTGAACCCATGGGGTACCGCGGAAAGTGAAAACCGAGTAAAGTGAACAACAGAACATATGAGATTAATTCCAATAGAGACTGGCCCGACCCCCAAACTCCACTTTTTCAGACACAATACCTACATTGTAGCAAAAATTACATCTTAATTTTATGATGGTATGCACACACAATTAATAATTAAGAGAAACATCAATAATATTAGTTTTTTTAACACTTACATTAGTAGAAAAGATGGCTGGGCACACAGGGATGGGGGGTTGGTTCCGAGGCGGAGGGCAGATTATTGGCCCTCACCTGTATCACTTGTATCAATTGTATCACTATCCACCACATAGGCTTGCAGGGCCTCTTTGTCAAACCCCTCAAAGTCCATACAAGTCCATATCCTCACTATCACTGACTTAGGCCGGCTGTGGTGGGTGGCGGGTGAAGAACTCGGTAATGTTTTGATGACTGGGTGACCTTGTGCGCATCCTGCCCGCACCGCTTCCCGCGTATATGAGTAGATGCACCGCGGAAAGTGAAAGTTCGGTTCTGGCGAGGCACCACGTAAATGAGAAATCGCGGAAAGTGAAACCGCGTAAAGCGGGGTAATACTGTATTCATAATCAGCAAGCTCAGGAGTACCCATACTGTGATTTTCAGCAAAAATCTATTTTTTAGCCCAAAACCACAAAAAATGTAAGTCTTACACCTTACAAAAATTTTGACCAAAATACACTTTTCTCTGAGAATTGAAATTTATGGGGTTTAACTAATTAAGTACTTTCAGAATAACAGGCAAACCCTAAATCACACCTTGGAAACCCATAGTTGATGAGTAATTAGCATTGAAAAATGTCAGTAAAATCTTTCAAGGGTTATTTTGGCCACTAATTACTCTGCTATCGAACCGTGGACCACATATTCATAATCAGCAAGCTCAGGAGTACCCATCCAGTTAATGAACACAATTCATTCCAGAAGATCGTTCGTTAACCGAAACCATTGTTTCAATGGGATTTTCGGTAATTGGTTCCAGCTCACCGAAAATTACATACAAAGTAAAAAAATGCACCAATGAAAATGGTGAACATGCTTACCTGCAAGTTTATTATATAATTATGGAGAGGGTATTGCCACAAAGGCATGGACACAAACTACAACTGCTACCAGTGTCATTGTTTATTTCCAATTCTGTAGTAAGGCTTGAAATGTGTTAAGATGCTAATGATATTAAATGTTTATGCTCATCAGATAGAAGGGAAGGTGACATGTGCTGATTAGGAGCAAGTACAGTAATGGGTTCATATATGACAATTAAAGGTGTACAGGTTTGGCATTCACTCAGTGACATCATTAGACACCATTACTGGGTACAGTAATGAAGGAGTTACAGATTATGGTGATTATTCACCAAGGGCTGAATTGCAAGACAGTGGAACAGAATACAAATAAGAATAATTATCTCATCTGAGAAGAATTTTTAATGTGATTTTTAGTGTTTTCTCTTTAATTATTTTCCAATGTCACTCTTGTAAGCCTTATCCTCCTATGACACAGGATGGGCAATATCAACAACATGGACTTACCCTCACTTATTGCCATTCAATCTTTGTACAGTGATTGTCTTTAAAGAGATATTGTATAAACTCTGCTTTGGTGTTGGGGTGAAGAAAAAGATATGAGATCTTACACTATGGAATAACAGACCACAAAATGCCAACAATAACTGAAGAATAACATACAAGTGACAAAAGATATTAGGAAAGATGGAGAAGAGATATAAGAAATCAAAGTACAGAGTAATACAAAATGTAATACAACAATAACCATGGAGATACAGCATGGCAGACTACACCTCTTCTACAATGATGTTACTGCTATGATAAACTGAACTTACCCCCCCCCCCCACTATTTACAAGTTCCTTCCCACCATGATGAAGGATAGGTAGATGGAATCAAGAGAAATACACAGACCTCTCCCTCAATCACTGTCAGTCACTCCTTCAACCTGTCTTGCCATATGTGTTCAGGTATATGTACTGTCTTCCTCCTAAACAAAGACCCAAAATATCTTATACAATTTGTGAAGTCAATATGAATTTTAGTCTCCTATCATGGGAGAATTTAAATCATGTTAATGCACATCAGTTTCAGTCATTTAACAGAATACTAAATAACAATGTGTAATAATTCTTAGTCTTCAGGGAACAGGTATAAAACAATGATAACAGTAACTAAACATACAAAACTCGTATCCAACCTTGAAATTTTATCCTTAATGTGAAATACGAATTCAATTTTATCAAAACAAATATATTTTCCATTATGTACTGCATCTTTCTTTGCCACACTGTGTGAATGAAATCATTAGCAATGTAAATTAGTTTATCAGGACTGAATATCACCATTACTATTCCTTTTATGCATTCTCTCTTTACTCATAATTAAATTTAATATAGTGTACTGTATATAGATAGTACATGTACTCCTCTTATCAACTATCAACACGAGGGGGAGTAAGTAGAGATGAGTCACTGAACCAAAGTAAACTACAGACACTGTAATCCATACAGCGTAAAGTACTGCCACAAACAATTTTGAAGATAAAACATATCAAATGTTCACTTCTGGAGTCAAAATTATATATTAATGCCCACAATCCCTTAATTTTCACTGAAATATAATATGAGTGCATTTTATACTTCACGTAATTACAAAATGATTAGAGTATGTTTTACTTCATATAATATACAATAGGAACCTTCAAGGGTTATACTTAAACCTTCAATAGAAAGTCATTATATTGCCAGAAAAAAGATAAAACTTAAATGGTACAGCAGGAAACCACTACACACTACGGAAAACAACAGCTACCGACTGAATAATCACATTCACAACACAACATAGCACAAACACAAAGTGATGAGAGTTGCTCACACTGTAGAAGCATGAGTATGAATTATGTACAACTGTGGAAAAAATTCCCCAGACACTTATCAATATCTGGCATCTATTTGAGCATCATGTAGGTAAAGGGATTGGGATTTTAGCACCTATTAATTCATGATTTTTCTTTGAATTTGAAGAGTTTTCTATGTTGTTATTCAGATATTGTTTACAATACAGGTACTCCCTGACTTACGACGGGGTTAGGGACCGACATCCAGGTCGTAAGTCGAAATGGTCGTAAATCGGAAATGTTTAAATAACATAGAAAATAAAAAATTTGGGTCTTTTTCTTTTCAGCACCACAAAACACTCACTTTTAAGCTTGCCAACCATTTTAAAGTGAATTACAGATGAAAATTTTGTCTGTGTACTGACTTTAGGACTCAAAAATACAAAATTTTAACACATTTTGGTACGACTGAGGCGGTCGTAAGTGCGGGTGGACGTAAGCCGAGTCGGTCGTAAGTCGGGGACTACCTGTAAAATGAAATATAGAGTCCACAAAAGAAATATTGTACAGTGTATGACCTATAAGTAAATGCAAGATATAGAGCTAAATGTAAAAGAAATTTTGGCCACAACTCTACAAATAATCACAATGACAAAATTAACATACTGTATTGATTAAAACACCAAAACATAGTTTCCCACCTTCTTGTATGCAGTAAATAGGGCTGTAGGTCAAATTAATCATGAAAATAAGTCCCACACTAGGACTAGGAGCGAGCTCCAATCCTTATTGTGGTGCCTTGTCCAACTGCAGCCCAATTTACCAGTCACTATAATAAAGAGATGTTCAACTATTGAACTAAACAGCTGACTACTTCTGTATAATAAAATATGTTATGCTTCTCTTTATATATGAATGTGTTTAGCTTATATATTCTTGATGAGTACCGTATTCACACATCTGTAGTACTAAGAGGAATTCAGTATGAAATGCAAAGTTTGGCAAGTACAGTACTATGACTTCTATGAATGTTTATCTACTACAGGTCTCCCTCTCAATCAAAGTTTCCAATTCTCAGTTTCTCAATTGTGGGAAGTATTGTAATGTGAATGTGAGGAGTGTGGGAGTACCAGGACATTACTCCTCAAGAGTTTGTAATTAATATTTTAATAATAAGGATGATGTCAGTTTATAATAATGGCACCACCTACAAAACAATCACTTAATGGACATGCCAATTTTACTCTTTACTTCTATGTTTTGTTTTATGTTTCCTACCAGTTATGATGAAGGTTTTGGATTTACGGTTAAGATATTCTGTACATTTCATTTTTGTAAGAGTATCAAAGTCTGCTGAGCTCCAAGATCTTTTAATGCATGGTGCATAGGAATATGTGATCAGGGTTCCTCATGAAAAATTCCCATAAATTCAGATAAAAAATTAATTCCACCAGAATAATAGTCTGGAAGTTCTCATAAATTCTTATTATAAACACAATTCATCCAAATGAATCATGAGGGCCAGCATCCAGAAGACTAACCTCTTTATATTCAAGTTGTTGGTACTCCAGGAAAAATATAATTCAGTAATCCCTCACTAATCACAGGGGCTGATTAGGGGCTATGTTCTAAAATATATAGCCCATGGTTAAGAATAATTAAAGGTTGTATGCTCTATTTAAATAAGTTAAGGGTTTATGCCGTACTTAAAAAAAAAGGCTTACTATACTGCATAAAAATATTATACAGCACACTGTGCAGGTTCTATAAGAACTTGTACAAAATTATGAAAAAAAAAAAAAAAAAAAATTGATAGACCTGGTTCAGTGGTTGGTAAAACAGTGTACAGAGTAAAAAAAAATGTAGATACTCAAACTAAGGTTGGTATACCTGTGGCTGGCGAGGGATTAATGTAATATAAAACTCAATAATAATTACAGTAAGAAATACAAAGGTACAGTAAGCAGACATAACCTTTCAATTACATGTTTGTTCTGAGACAAACATGGAACTGGACAATACAGTAATGACAACATGGTGATCATAACAGCTCTTCATTCCCAATGAAAATAGACAAGCAATATACTGTATTCCAATATATTCTAACACAATCTCTAACTGTATGCCTCTATACAGTAATCACATTTACATTCATTGAGTAAAATTAATGCAAGAAAATCAACAGAACAATGAATGCAAAGACAAGTCATGTGTCTCTGATTCCCATACTCAAATAAGTCAATTAAACATATAAATTAATATGTCACAAATTCTATCTTTCTACTGAATTAATTCAGAAAGTATATTAATTTTTGTCTTTTATCATTAAATGATTCAAGAGATTAAATGTCAAAATTCAAGCCAAATTATGTAGAACATGTAAACTGGAATTAGTTTCCCAAAAACTCAAACACCTTCATTTCTTTCTAAAAAAGAACAATGTGCCTTCTTTCAAAACTATATACATTTCCACTTTAAAGTACAGTACTTTAAATTGTCTTATTCACTGATTCAGCATACAAATAGATAGCATATTGTCTTGTCCAGTAACAGCTACTGGTGTTACAGTAATTAAATATCTGTAGTATAATACATGTAATACTGTATTCACTAATATGGACATACAGTAAATTTATTGTACATGCACCTGTCAAACATGTGTATTGTATTTGATTAATGGTTATAATATAAACTTTACCATTGTGCTAAAATATAACATAATCTATAAAATTTAGCTTTACAAACATTAAAACATGCTAGGTTTGACTTCATCATTATATCTCAAAAGGCATATAGCAAATTTTGTCTCTTGTAAAGAATTAAGCTAAATGATAATTACTGAGTAGAAGCAGATGGTATAGTATCAAACTCCATCATTTTCCTTTTCATTTTGAAATGTCGTAGTTACTCTAAATCATACATCATCCCAGAGAGGAAACTATCTGTCATGGGTGGTTAACATGGATTACCCTCACACTGTAGGAAAAGGTGTCACAAGGCATAAGTGAATAGACTGTGTATATTGACTAAATCAATATTGTCTACAGTGTGTGTTAGCTTGGACTGTAATACTTTACCCCTTGGCTACTGTATGATCTAACATCTACTGTCATGTATGTGCCACCTTGCTCAGCAATATGATCAAACAATGAAACCTTCTGTACACCCAACACACTATACTAACTGTCTATATTCATCATGAATAACTTCCCCCACACTCACTGGCAAGGGAACATATGCTTTCACTTTGTCTGAAACCCACATTTGCAAACACAATCCAGAAGTCTATACTGCTAAAATAAATCCTCTGTGAGCTTCATAACAGTGCTGTAACTTATCCTGTATAATGGTATGCTCAGTATCTGTTCTTGTGATATTATGGTACAATAAGGAAAGAAAACAAGTTAAACCTAATACTGTACACACAGGCTTCATCACTATATAAAATACAGCAGGGGTTCTCAACCAGGGGGGAATTTCCCCCCCTCAGGTTTTCAGGGGGGGGGGGAAACTGATACAGGTTATACCTCTCTAGTCCGGCAACCTGGGGACCTGACCGGTGCCGGACCATGGAAATTCACCCTTTTCCTGGATAGATAGTGACTTGTGCTTATGCCTGGAAGCACTAGCACCACTTTCTCTGCGTCATGGTCTCTTTGAAGACATATTGAAGGGTTAAATGTCGTATAGGAGCTTCTCAAATTTCGCGAGTTTTTAATTCTTAACGTATTTTCTTGGAACACAAAAAAAAAATAAATAAAAATTTTGACGGCGGAAACTTGAATTTCGACGGGTTTGAACGGCCCGCCAACGTGCAGACGACGTGCATAATCGTGTAAACAGTGTCATTTCTCTTATGTACAAAAGATTCATTATTGTTTATTACTGAATGTCTTTTTTATTGAATTAATGTTTATGTGTGCAAAATGAGCAATAAAATTCATTAATAATACGTAGAATATTAAAACACATGAGGAAATGACACAACATTGTTTTCGTTGATTACAAAACCAGTGACTGACTGGTTCTACATATAAAACTGAAGAAAATAAGACCTTGGTTGTAGCTGTAGTAAAATTAATATGGTTGTTTTAAGTAATGTTATTTAATGTTAATAAATGGAACAATAGAAGTAGCTAACGATAATGGTAAAGAAAAAGAGAGATCGCATATGTAAGTGCGCATGCGCACACGTGAAAACATATCGTCATTACTTTACATAAGAATATGAAAGCAACACTTATTTACTGTTCATATATATTTTAATTAATGTTTCTGAATTTGTTTTTATTGAATTAATGTACGTGTGTGCAAAATTAACAATACAATTTATTAATAATACGTGGAATATTAGAGGAGACGAGACGGCTGCCGGCATTGTTTATGTTAAAGCTTACGAAACCAGTGACTGATTGGTTCTACATATAAAACTGAAGAAAATAAGACCCTGAGTTTAGCTGTAGTAAAATTAATGTAAAAAATGAATATGGTTGCTTGAAGTACCTGTAATGTTATTTAATGTTAATAAATGGAACAATATAAGTAGCTAACCATTAATGGTAAAAAAAAAAGTGAGACTGCTCGTATGTAAGTGCGCACATGTGAAAATATATCGTCATTACTCTACATAAGAATATGAAAGCAACACTTATTTACTGCTCATATATATTGAAGGGTTAAATGTTGTACTCTGTATAGACAAGCAGAGAGAGAGAGAGAGAGAGCAGCCGAACTGCCGGATGTAAACAAACCTTAATTTCCCGCGGCTTTTTTTTTTTTAAGGGGATTAGCCCACCCGGGCATAGGTCACTGACCCACATTGGGGCCTGAGGGGCAAAAATTTAATACTCCTGTAATAATAATAATAATTCAGATAAGTAAAAAAAAAACAAAACTGCCTATCTACCTATTGGACAAACTAAAATCGTTCCGGATCACGGGAGTTTCTGGACCACGGAATGCCGGACTAGAGAGGTACAACCTGTATACTGTACTGTACTGTTCTGTACTGTTCTGTACTATACTGTACTATACTGTACTGTACTGTACTGTACTGTACTGTACTGTACTGTACTGTACTGTACTATACTATACTGTACTGTACTGTACTATACTGTACTGTACTGTTCTGTACTATACTGTACTGTACTGTACTATACTGTACTGTACTGTACTGTACTGTACTATACTATACTGTACTGTACTATACTATACTATACTGTACTATACTATACTGTACTATACTATACTATACTATACTGTACTATACTATACTATACTATACTATACTATACTATACTATACTGTACTGTACTGTACTGTACTGACTGTACTATACAGTACTCCCTCTTTATCGACGGGGGTTACGTTCTGTAAACGGCCGTCGATAAAGAAACCGTCGATACCGTGATGGTTACGTAATTTTTCTAACTATTATTAGCATATGTTGAGTAAATGTACCTTTAAGCATTAATGCGTTTCCTTTACACATAACCTTAAATAATAGTGTATAAATAATAATATAATAAGTGGACAAAAATACTAGCAAACTTACGATTTCATTTATTGAAGTGAACATCGGTCCTTACAGTAAACAAAACAGTGTACAGTACAGTAAAAGTCCAAAAATCCGGCTGCCCAAGGCAAATTGTTTACCATTTATTATTACAACACTTTACACTGAAACGCGGGTAGTTTCAACAAAAATATTGTATATTTCCATTCAAGTATTTATTCAAGTCAGTGGGAATATCGGAAGCGAAAGAAAGCGCAAGTCATTGTTTTCGTCACGATTTGATCCCACTTTCCACTTTAATACATACGTCATTTCAACAAAAATATTACATTTCCGTGAATGTATTATATCAAGCACAGTATGAATAGAATATCATTGTAATATAACAGAATTTTAACCGAAAACTATTAAAAAAACGAGTAACATCTCAAGAACATTGGAAGGTTAGGTAAAGTCTTTTGTTTTCGTCATGTATTTTATCCTATTTTACATTGAAATACGTCACGTTTCAGCAAAACTACTATTTATTTCCGAGAATATATTCATTCAGGCACAGTTTAGGTAAAATATACGTGTGATGTAATAGTTTTTTAACTGAAAACGATTCGAAAAACACGTTCCCTCTAGCCCTGTTCAAGGAGAAGACTGGGAGAAGCTGTTTGGTGCTGCAGACGATGACAAGGAAAATGATTTTGATGGATTTTAATGAAAATATTCAGAAATATGGTATCGTAATATTTATTCAAGTCAATTAGGATATTATTGTAATACAATACAACAGTTTTTTAACTAAACCATTCGAAAAGTGATTACGGTAACATCTTTTGAACGAAAAAAAGCGCAAGTCATTGTTTTCGTCACGATTTGATCCCACTTTCCACTGTAATACATACGTCATTTTAGCAAAAATATTACATTTCCGTGAATGTATTATATCAAGCACAGTTCAAAATAAAAATCCGGCTAAATAATCCGTCGATAATCGAAACCGTCGATAAAAAATCCGTCGATAAAGAGGGAGTACTGTACTGTACTCTACTGTACTATACTATACTATACTATACTATACTATACTATACTATACTATACTATACTATACTATACTATACTGTATTGTACTGTACTATGCTATACTCTACTGTATTGTACTGTATTGTACTCTACTCTACTATACTGTTCTGTTCTGTTCTGTACTATACTATACAGGTTGTACCTCTCCAGTCCGGCAACCTCGGGACCTGACCGGTGCCGGACCATGGAAATTCACCCTTTTCCTGGATAGATAGTGACTTGTGCTTATGCCTGGAAGCACTAGCACCACTTTCTCTGCATCATGGTCTCTTTGAAGACATATTGAAGGGTTAAATGTCGTATAGTAACTTCTCAAATTTCGCGAGTGATTAATTCTTAACGTATTTTACTGGAACACACAAAAAAATAAATAAATAAAAATTTTGACGGTGGAAACTTGAATTTCGACGGGTTTGAACGGCCCGCCAATGTGCAGACGACGTGCATAATCGTGTAAACAGCGTCATTTCTCTTATGTACAAAAGATTCATTATTGTTTATTACTGAATGTCTTTTTTATTGAATTAATGTTTGTGTGTGCAAAATGAGCAATACAATTCATTAATAATACGTAGAATATTAAAACACACGAGGAAATGATACAGCATTGTATTCGTTGATTACAAAACCAGTGACTAACTGGTTCTACATATAAAACTGAAGAAAATAAGACCTTGGTTGTAGCTGTAGTAAAATTAATATGGTTGTTTTAAGTTATGTTATTTAATGTTAATAAATGGAACAATAGAAGTAGCTAACGATAATGGTAAAGAAAAAAGAGAGATCGCATATGTAAGTGCGCATGGGCACACGTGAAAACATATCATCATTACTTTACATAAGAATTTGAAAGCAACACTTATTTTCTGTTCATATATATTTTAATCAATGTTTCTGAATTTGTTTTTATTGAATTAATGTACGTGTGTGCAAAATTAACAAAACAATTTATTAATAATACGTGAAATATTAGAGGAGACGAGACGGCTGCCGGCATTGTTTATGTTAAAGCTTACGAAACCAGTGACTGATTGGTTCTACATATAAAACTGAAGAAAATAAGACCCTGAATTTAGCTGTAGTAAAATTAATGTAAAAAATGAATATGGTTGCTTGAAGTACCTGTAATGTTATTTAATGTTAATAAATGGAACAATATAAGTAGCTAACCATTAATGGTAAAAAAAAAAAGTGAGACTGCTCGTATGTAAGTGCGCACATGTGAAAATATATCGTCATTACTCTACATAAGAATATGAAAGCAACACTTATTTATTGCTCATATATATATTGAAGGGTTAAATGTTGTACTCTGTATAGACAAGCAGAGAGAGAGAGAGAGAGCAGCCGAACTGCCGGATGTAAACAAACCTTAATTTCCCGCGGCTTTTTTTTTTTATTAAGGGGATTAGCCCACCCGGGAATAGGTCACTGACCCACATTAGGGCCTGAGGGGCAAAAATTTAATACTCCTGTAATAATAATAATAATTTAATTAAAAAAAAAAAAAAAAAGCTACCTATCTACCTATTGGACAAACTAAAATCGTTCCGGACCACAGGAGTTTCCGGACCACAGAATGCCGGACTAGAGAGTTACAACCTGTACTATACTATGTAGTAAAGTACACTTACTTTGAGGTGTGCATGTAGAAGGCTCTTGGTTGATGATGATGGGAATTAGAAGTGGGGGTGGAGGAGAAGGGAGAAGAGAAGACAGTGGGGAAGGAAGAGAAGTCACCCCATGCTTCATGCTGCCATTTCACCCATAAATTTTAAGTTCACTAGGTGTAATTCAAGATTATTTTCTTTAAATCAACACTGCACTGCATTACCGTATATATTGTCAATATGTAAAATAACTTTCAGAATAACCAATAATTGTACTGTAAAAATAGTTTATGTTCAAGAGAGTCTCAAGTAAGATGCTTCCTCCACTGAGCAGAGACACTAACTGACGCCATTCTGGGTGAGTCAAGTGGCTGTTTGGCTTGCTAAAAACTAGTTCCCTGTACTTCAATTATGTTAAATAATTGTTAAAATGACTAAAAAATTTAATATAAGACTTGTTGAATAGTACAACCTTCTTGATATTTACTCAAATGGTAATGAATTTAAGCCCTAAAACCGATTACTGTATTGGCGGACTAATACTACAGCTGGTGAGCAGGCGAAAGCAGGTGAAAACATGGGAAAAATTTGTAAGGAATTCGTTGACTGAATTGAATATTCTTATGGAAAGTAATTCGTTAACCGAGAGATCACTGGACTGTACTTAAAGGTGTGCATGCGCAAATTTTTTTTTTAGCCCCACAACCGTAATTCTTCTGAAATAGTTGCGCTGCAAATGCAACTTTAAAAATTAAAAAAAATACTAAAATAAAAAAATTGCCTATTTACAAGTAAAACAAAATATAATTGATACAAAAAAGTTAATATTATCAATATTTTATTACAAAATTATAAAAAAAAAGATGCTAAAACTTAACTACAGCCCCCCCCCCGCCCCGAGGCGGAGGTGGAAGCCTCACTGCCACTGGCCTCAGTGGACTGGCTGTCAACAGTCTCAGTTATTTCAACTTCCATGTCCTGGTCGGCAGGATCACTGCTGCCGGCCACAGACTCCTCGTCACAAAACGATCCATAATACTGTCATGCGTTGGTTAACATCCGATCGCATATACGTCCGTGCCCCCCCCCCCCCCAAAAAATAAAATCAAGTAGCCATACTGAACCACCACTCCACGACCCCCTGACGGAGACACGATGATCCTCCCCATACTGGTCAGATATTATGTGTTAAAGGAATATGCTTCCTTCCTTAGGCTTTAGTAAGCATTTGCCTCCAGGTGTAATGTTAACCTACATCTATTGAGGATAAAATCTTTCACCTACAAATTGACAATAACACATTTGCTGTAATCAGACATATCTAGTTGCCTCAACAATTGCAACCCCAGTTGCAATTGGGGTTGCAATTTCAAATTCTGTGGCATTACTAAAAATAACGAAGTGTCTGGTGCACTCTAAGATTAAGAGAGAAAACGGAGGACTAAGGTGTCCTAATGTGAAAGAAAACGGACTCGTATGATGGGGGACCAAATAAAAAAAAGCATAGCTACATGTTTTGTGGACTACAGTATTAAGCGTACCCTTTTCATCACTTTGTAATAAACCTAGCCATGCCTATGTGTGTGTATGATATTTACCATAACATTATATATATATTAAGTGGGTATAAATGGCCGTAAAATGGGAAACTTGGGGTTGGGTCTTGGGTGCCTGGAACCAATTAGAGTAAATCCCATAGGTTCTGTACTTTCGTTATCGGCGGGGTCCCAATTAGGCGCGATAACCAAGGGATGACTGTATTGTACTGTATATACTTGTGGCACTGGCTTCTGGTGTTATGGTACAGGGGTATCAAGTGACAGCACTAGGATCTCGCTTCCTCTATCAAAGAATAAACAATTCAAATTTAAATTGAAAAAAAAAAACATTCAAATAATGGGACCTAGCGAACCTAAATGGCCCTAGAGCTGGCACAGTCACGTATGCATCGCGTATTCTTATAGATTGTGCGGCCAGGCGTACGTTATCTAGTGAATTTAGTCAATATTGTACAGTAACAATGGAGCTAAGTGCAAACCTGTATTGTACATGTACTAAATGATTACGGTACTAAAATTGTTATGTCTATTGCAAATATAGCTTGTTTATACAGGTATTCAAATAAATTACTATCTTACAAGAATCCCTCCAATGTAAGTTATATTCACCCAGGTCATTTGGGTGGCAAATTATGAGAAGAGCTTAGTCACTCTTAAGTAATGATAAATAAACACGCAGGCAGGCCTTCAGCGCCAACTGTCAAATCTTATCTCAAATAAATAAACAAACAAACGCCAGACATTCTGTCACCTCACCTCCCGCCCCCTCCCTCCCAGACAAAAGATTGGTGATTTCTTTATGTTTATTTTATATAATATCTCAGACTAAAGTTAGGATAATATAATTTGCATTGCTGAAATCCTTGCAAGACAGAGATTAATTTGAATATAAGCATCATATATTTTGCTCAAGATATAAGAAATGTAGTACATTAGTGTACAATACTGTAGTACATTTTATAAAAAGTTTTTCAACTGTATTTTTGGGTAGATTTACATAAATTTCTTCATTTATTTTCATCCATTTACATGCACACACCATACTAAAATAAACGTAAAAGAAATAAATGACCTTAGTGCAAAGCTGGAGTGCACATGTACTAATTTGATTACGGTACTAAAATTGTTATGTCTAGTGCGAATTACAACATGTTTATATTCAAATAAATCAGTATCTTACAAGAATCCCAGCAATGTTAATTATATTCTCCTAGGTCATATCACTGGCATTTTAAAATGAGAGAAGCTTAGTAGGACTGTTAAATAAACTCACAGAGACCTTCGGCTCAAACTTATCACCTCAACCCCCCAGCCCTCGCTGGCTCCGTCCCTCCCTCCCTAATCTGCTCAGCAGGGGTTTATTTAGGCTCACAGTTTTTATCTTGTATAAAATCTCAGACTAAAGTTAGGAGATTATAATTTGCATTGCTGGAATCCTTGCAAGACAGCCAATAATTTGAATACAAACATCATATATTTTGCTCAAGAGATAAAAATTTTTGTACATTAGTGTACAGTACTGTAGTACATTTATAATATAAATTTTTTCAACTGCATT
>NW_024732238.1:904190-949719 GCF_018991925.1 Homarus americanus
ATTTAATAATTTCACTAGATTCTGTGAAAGTATCTCTTATAAGAACATTCCATTAACTGTAATTATAAAATGATCATAGCATTAAAGTGTTATTTGATTATTACTAGCAATTAATTTATATAATTACATAAATTCGTGTATCGTCCAAATAGTGGCCTCTAAAGTAATATAAAAGTAAGCTAGGCTTCAGGGGGCAGGGTTGGGGACAATGAAAATTAAACACCCCTTCAAATTTTGTTTCTTCCATCTAGCTTTCGATCTTAAAATGACCATGAATTTAGTTCCTTCCCTCTAGCCCTCACGATCTTTCCTTGCGTTTGATGAGAGAGGAAGAAGAAGAATAAGAAGGATTAGTGTTTGATGAGAGGAGAAAGAAGAAAGGTTTAAGGGGTAACTATTATATTTCATCACAGAAAACTGTGGAAAAGGTAACTATTATATTTCATGACAACTCAAAAGGTGAGGGGGGGAACTATTATATTTTATCCCATAAAAATTATATTTAATAATTTCACTAGATTCTGTGAAAGTATCTCTTATAAGAACATTCATTAACTTGTAATTATAAAATAGAATGGCATTAAAGTGTTATTTGATTATTACTGTAATTAATTATATAATTACATAAATTCATTAACTCGTCCAAATGGTGGCACTCTAGGTAGTATAAATGTGTGGAAGCGCTTCAGGGGGCAGGGTTGGGGACAGGGGCGAAATTAACCACCCCTTCAAATTTTTTGTTTCTTCCATCAACTTTTCGATCTTAAATGACCACTTAGAATTTAGTTCCTTCCCTCAGCCTACGATCTTTCCTTGCGTTTTGATGAGAGGAGAAGAAGAATAAGAAGGATTAGTGTTTTGATGAGAGGAAGAAGAAAGAAGGATTTAAGGGGTAACTATTATATTTCATCACAGAAGACTGTGAAGGGGTAACTATTATATTTCACTGACAACTCAAAGGTAGAGGACTATTATATTTTATCCAAAAACAATTATATTTAATAATTTCACTAGATTCTGTGAAAGTATCTCTTATAAGAACATTCCATTAACTTGTAATTATAAAATAGAATATGGCATTAAAGTGTTATTTGATTATTACTGTAATTAATTATATATAGTACATAAATTCGTGTAACTCGCCCAAATGGTGACTCCTAAAATGTATAAGTAAACTAGGCTTCAGGGGCAGGGTTGGGGACAGGGGCGAAATTAACCACCCCTTCAAATTTTGTTTCTTCCATCTAACTTTCGATCTTAAAATGACCGCCAATTGGTTCCTTCCACTCTAGCTCTGATCTTTCCCTTGCGTTTTGATGAGAGAAGAAGAAGAATAAGAAAAGTTAGTCGATGTTTTTGATAAGGGAGGAAGAAGAAAAGAGGTTTAAGGGAGGTAACTATTATCATCACAGAAAACTGTGAAGGGGTAACTATTATATTTCATGACAACTCAAAGGTGAGAGGAACTATTATATTTTATCCCATAAGAATTATATTTAATAATTTCACTGAATTCTGTGAAATTATCTCTTATAAGAACATTCCATTAACTTGTAATTATAAAATAGAATATGGCATTAAGTGTTATTTGATTATTACTGTAATTAATTATATAATTACATAAATTCGTGTAACAAGTCCAAATGGTGGCCTCCTAAGTAATATAAATGGCTTCTAGGCTTCAGGGCAGGGTTGGGGACAAGGAGCGAAAATTAACCACCCCTTTAAATTTTGTTTCTTCCATCTGGCTTTCGATCTTAAAAGTACTTCAATTTAGTTCCTTCCCTCTAGCCTCGATCTTTCCTTGCGTTTTGATGAGAGGAAGAAGAAGAATAGAAGGATTAGTGTTTTGATGAGAGGAAGAAGAAGAAGGTTTAAGGGTAACTATTATATTTCATCTGAAAACTGTGAAGAGGTAACTATTATATTTCATGACAACTCCAAAGGAGGTGAGGGAACTATTATATTTTATCATAAAATTATATTTAATAATTTCACTAGATTCTGTAAGTATCTCTTATAAGAACATTCCATTAACTTGTAATTATAAATAGATATGGCATTAAAAGTGTTATTTGATTATTACTGTAATTAATTATATAATTACATATTCACTTTCATGATGGTGGCCTCCTAAAGTAATATAAGTAAACTAAGCTTCAGGGGGCAGGGTTGGGGACAGGGGCGAAATTAACCTTCAAATTTTGTTTCTTCCATCTAGCTTCGATCTTGAAAATGACCGCTTCGAATTTGGTTCCTTCCCTCTAGCCTACGATCTTTCCCTTCTGCGTTTTGATGAGAGGGAAGAAGAAGAATAAGAGGATTAGTGTTTTGATGAGAGGAAGAAGGAGTTTAAGGGTAACTATTATATTTCATCTGAGAAAACTGTGAAGATAACTATTATATTTCATGACAACTCCAAAGGTGAGGGGAACTATTATATTTTATCCCATAAAGATTATATTTAATAATTTCACTAGATTCTGTGAAAATTATCTCTTATAAGAACATTCCATTAGCATAATTATAAAATAGAATATGTCATTAAAGTGTTATTTGATTATTACTGTAATTAATTATATAATTACATAGAATTCGTGTAACTCGTCCAAATGGTGGCCTCCTAAAGTAATATAAGTAAACTAGGCTTCAGGGGGCAGGGTTGGGGATAGGGGCGAATTAACCACCCCTTCAAATTTTGTTTCTTCCATCTAGCTTTCGATCTTAAAATGGCCACTTCGAATTTAGTTCCTTCCTCTAGCCTACGATCTTTCCCTTGCGTTTTGATGAGAGGAAAGAAGAAGAATAAGAAGGATTAGTGTTTGATGAGAGGAAGAAGAAAAAGAAGGTTTAAGGGGTAACTATTATATTCCATGGCATAAAACTAAGATGGGGTAACTATTATATTTCGTGACAGAACTCTAAGAAGGGGTAACTATTATATTTAATCCCATAAAAGAATTATATCTAATGATTTCACCAGTTTTTGTGAAAGTATCTTTTATAAGATCATTGCATTAATTAGTAAATATGAAATAGAGTACGCTATTAAAAGCCTTATTGATTATTCATGTAATTAATTAAGTAATTACACAAATTCGTGTAACTCGCCCAAATGGTGGCATCCTAAAGTAATATAAGTAAACTAGGCTTCAGGGGGCAGGGTTGGGGACAGGGGCAAAAAAAAATGACCCCTTCAAATTTTGTTTCTTCCATCTAGCTATCGATCTTAAAATGACCACTTCGAATTTTGTTTCTTCCCTCTAGCTTTCGATCTTTCCCTGGTGTTTTGATGAGAGGAAGAAGAAGAATAAGAAGGATTAGTGTTTTGATGAGAGGAAGAAGAAGAAGGTTTAAGGGGTAACTATTATATTTCATCACAGAAAACTAAGAAGGGGTAACTATTATATTTCATGACAGAACTCAAAGGGAGGGGGGGTAACTATTATATTTTATCCCATAAAACAATTATAATTAATGATTTCACTAGTTTTTGTGAAAGTATCTTTTATAAGATCATTGCATTAATTAGTATATATAAAATAGAGTATGCTATTAAAAGTCTTGTTGATTATTCATGTATTTAATGAAGTAATTACATAAATTCATGTAGGTCGTCGAAATGGTGGCATCGTAAAGTAATATAAGTAAACTAGGCTTCAGGGGGCAGGGTTGGGGACAGGGGCGAAAATTAACCACCCCTTCAAATTTTGTTTCTTCCATCTAGCTATCGATCTTAAAATGACCACTTCGAATTTTGTTTCTTCCCTCTAGCTTTCGATCTTTCCCTGGTGTTTTGATGAGAGGAAGAAGAAGAATAAGAAGGATTAGTGTTTTGATGAGAGGAAGAAGAAGAAGGTTTAAGGGGTAACTATTATATTTCATCACAGAAAACTGTGAAGGGGTAACTATTATATTTCATGACAGAACTCAAAGGGGGGGGGGAAACTATTATATTTTATCCCATAAAACAATTGTATTTAATAATTTCACTAGATTCTGTGAAAGTATCCTTTATAAGAACATTGCATTAACTTGTAATTATAAAATAGAATATGGCATTAAAGTGTTATTTGATTATTACTGTAATTAATTATGTAATTACATAAAATCGTGCAACTCGCCCAAATGATGGCATCCTAAAGTAATATAAGTAAACTAGGTTTCAGGGGGCAGGGTTGGGGACAGGTGGCGAAAATTAACCACCCCTTCAAACTTTGTTTCTTCCATCTAGCCTTCGATCTTAAAATGACCACTTCGAATTTTGTTTCTTCCCTCTAGCTTTCGATCTTTCCCTTGCGTTTTGATGAGAGGAAGAATAAGAAGGATTAGTGTTTTGATGAGAGGAAGAAGAAGGTTTAAGGGGTAACTATTATATTTCATCACAGAAAACTGTGAAGGGGTAACTATTATATTTCATGACAGAACTCAAAGGGGGGGGGGGAACTATTATATTTTATCCCATAAAACAATTGTATTTAATAATTTCACTAGATTCTGTGAAAGTATCCTTTATAAGAACATTGCATTAACTTGTAATTATAAAATAGAATATGGCATTAAAGTGTTATTTGATTATTACTGTAATTAATTATGTAATTACATAAAATCGTGCAACTCGCCCAAATGATGGCATCCTAAAGTAATATAAATAAACTAGGTTTCAGGGGCAGGGTTGAGGACAGGTGGCGAAATTAACCACCTTCAAACTTTATTTCTTCCATCTAGCCGATCTTAAAGGCACTTCGAATTTTGTTTCTTCCTCTGCTTTTCGATCTTTCCCTTGCGTTTTGATGAGAGGAAGAAAAAAGAATAAGAAAGTTAGTGTTTTGATGAGAGGAAGAAGAAGAAGGTTTAAGGGGTAACTATTATATTTCATCACAGAAAACTGTGAAGGGGTAACTATTATATTTCATGACAGAACTCAAAGGGGGGGGGACTATTATATTTTATCGCATAAAACAATTATATTTAATAATTTCACTAGATTCTGTGAAAGTATCTTTTATAAGAACATTGCATTAACTTGTAATTATAAAATAGAATATGGCATTAAAGTGTTATTTGATTATTACTGTAATTAATTATGTAATTACATAAATTCGTGTAACTCGCCCAAATGGAGGCATCGTAAAGTAATATAAGTAAACTAGGTTTCAGGGGGCAGGGTTGGGGACAGGTGGCGAAAATTAACCACCCCTTCAAACTTTGTTTCTTCCATCTAGCCTTCGATCTTAAAATGACCACTCTCTGAATTTTGTTTCTTCCTCTAGCTTTCGATCTTTCCCTGCGTTTTGATGAGGAGGAAGAAGAAGAATAAGAAGGATTAGTGTTTTTGATGAGAGGAAGAAGAAGAAGGTTTAAGGGGTAACTATTATATTTCATCTGAAAACCTTGAAGGGGTAACTATTATATTTCCATGACAACTCAAAGGTGAGAACTGTTATATATTTTATCATAAAAAATTTATATTTAATAATTTTATAGATTCTGAAAGTATCTCTTATAAGAACATTCCATTAACTTGTAATTATAAAATAGAATATGGCATTAAAAAAGTATTTATTTGATTCGTTATTACTGTAATTAATTATATAATTACATAAATTCGTGTAACTCGTCCAAATGGTGGCCTCCTAAAGTAATATATAAATGAAACTAGGCTTCGGGGCAGGGTTGAGGATAGGGGCGAAAATTAGCCACCCACTTTGATTTTGTTCTTTATCTAGCTTTCGATCTTAAAATGACCACTTCGAATTTAGTTCCTTCCCTCTAGCCTACGATCTTTCCCCTTGCGTTTTGATGAGGAAGAAGAAGAATAGAAAGGATTAGTGTTTTTGATGAGGAAGAAGAAAAGGTTTAAAGTGTAATATATTTTCATCTGAAAACTGGCAGAAGGGAGTAACTATTATATTTCCTACTTGACCCAACTCAAAAGGTGAGGGGGGGACTATTATATTTTATCCCATAAAACAATTATATTTGTGTTCACTAGATTCTGCAAGTATCTTATAAGAACATTCCATTAACCTTAATTATAAAATAGAATATGGCATTAAGTGTTATTTGATTATTGCTGTATAATTAATTATACTCAATTACATAAATTCGTGTAACTCCTTCAAATGGTGGCCTCTAAAGTAATATAAGTAAACTAGGCTTCAGGGGGCAGGGTTGGGGACAGGGGCGAAAAATTAACCACCCCTTCAAATTTTGTTTCTTCCATCTGGCACGATCTTAAAATGACCACTTCAATTTGGTTCCTTCCTCTAGCCTCGATCTTTCCGCTAGCGTTTTGTTGATGAGAGGAAGAAGAAGAAGAATAAGAAGGTTAGTGCTGATGAGAGGGAAGAAGGTTTAAGGGTAATAATATATTTCATCACGAAAACTATGAAGAATTTGACTATTATATTGCCCATCACATAAAACTAAGAGGGGGTAACTTCTATTATATTTCATGACAAGACTCTAAGGAGGAATTAACTATAATATTTTATCCCATAAAACAATTCCTCTTCCACTAATTTCACTAGTTTTTGTGAAAGTATGGTATGAGATTGTTTGGTTCACTCAGGATGGAATGGAAAGGAAACTCCCGATGTGCTCTCTATATACATGTTGTATTGGATGTACAATGCAGCTTGGTGCTGGGAAGGCAGCATGGTTACAAGCGTGATGTAAGAGAGCTGGTTGGTGAGGATGCTCAGAGAAGGACAGCTTGTGGGTCGCCATGCTGCCAGCAGCGGAGGACCGCCAGGCAGGCGGACGGGAGGCGGAAGGCCGCCAGGCAGCGGGAGGAGGAGGTGTTGCTGGCTGCGGCTGTAGGTGGGAGATCACCACGAGGTCAGGTCTTAAATACGCGGGGTAGGCGTGGCTTAGCAGTTGACCCCTCCGTGTGTGGCGCTGGTTGACCCAGACCACGAGGCATACACTGGGTGTGGTGGTCGGCTAGGCAGCGACAAACAGCGTTTGTGGGGAGAATTCCACTACAATACTCCCCCTTCCCTCCAGCCGGTGTAAGAGACTTGTTGTCTGCAGAGTTGTAGCACATGTGAGGCAGAACGGGCGGTGGTGCCTCATGTGAGACAACGGCGATGGCGTGTGATTAAGCTGGATACAACTTTCTAGATACACCATATCTGTGGGAGTAGAGAGGGAGAATAAGTGTGTGGAGGCGATGAATGTTGTGCTTCCTCACGGCAGGTACCAGGTCGTCAGATGCGCCTGCTGGGGTGTGTGGGCCTGGGTCAGGAGCAGGGCTACGTCAGCACAAACGGATGAGGGGCTCGTGACAGCAGCTGGGTCCACGACAGCAGCAGGGTGCAGGACATTAGCAGGGAGTACCTGGGGAGAAAAGAGGGGTGTGTGTGTCACACTCAGGAACAGAGCATCAAGGGCGGCAGGGGTTACTGCTGGGCGGGTTCGGCGTCAGGCAGGACGGTGTGCTGGGGTCGGTAGGACGTGGTGCTTGGGGCAGGAAGAGGAGCTGGTGTCTGCTTAGAGTAGAGCTGCTCTAGGGTGTCTAACCTGCGGTGTAGAAACAGTAGCTGTAGAGCCGTGAGAGCTGCTTTGTGTGGATAAGCCAGTCTTCCATGTTGCTTGAGGACTGGGGCGTGATCAGTTTCTCCTCCATCCTGTGTGAGTCCGAATCTCCGGAGTCACCATTTGTGGGGTATGAGATTGTTTGGTTCACACTCAGGATGGAATGGAGAAAGGAAACTCACAATGTGCTCTCTATATACATTACCATCACTAATTCCATCTCCCACAGCATTACCATCACTAATTCCATCTCCAGCGTTACCATCACTAATTCCATCTCCACAGCGTTACCATCATTAATTTCATCTCCCACAGCGTTACCATCACTAATTCCATCTCCACAGTTACCATCACTAATTCCATCACCCACAGCATTACCATCACTAATTCCATCACCCACAGCATTACCATCACTAATTCCATCTCCCACAGCGTTACCATCACTAATTCCATCACCCACAGCGTTACCATCACTAATTCCATCACCCACAGCATTACCATCACTAATTCCATCACCCACAGCGTTACCATCACTAATTCCATCACCCACAGCATTACCATCACTAATTCCATCACCCACAGCGTTACCATCACTAATTCCATCTCCCACAGCGTTACCATCACTAATTCCATCTCCCCAAGCGTTACCATCACTAATTCCATCTCCCACAGCGTTACCATCACTAATTCCATCTCCCAGCGTTACCATCATTAATTTCATCACCCAAGGGTTATTTTGGCCACTAATTACTCTGCAATCGATTCGTGGACCACATACAGTAGTACCCGATTTCGCGGTCAATTGAACCCATGGGAGTACAGCGGAAAGTGAAAACCAGTAAAGTGAACAACAGAACATATGAGATTAATTCCAATAGAGACTGGCCGACCCCAAACTCCACTTTTCAGACACAATACCTACATTGTAGCAAAAATTACATCTTAATTTTATGATGGTATGCACACACAATTAATAATTAAGAGAAACATCAATAATATTAGTTTTTTAACACTTACATTAGTAGAAAAGATGGCTGGGCACACAGGGATGGGGGTTGGTTCGAGGAGGGCAGATTATTGCCCTCACCTGTATCACTTGTATCAATTGTATCACTATCCACACATAGGCTTGCAGGGGCCTCTGTCAAACCCTCAAAGTCCATACAAGTCCATATCCTCACTATCACTGACTTAGGCCGGCTGTGGTGGTGGCGGGTGAAGAACTTCGGTAATGTTTTGATGACTGGGTGATGTGTCGCATCCTGCCCGCACTTCCCATGAGTAGATGCACCATGAGGAAAGTGAAAGTTCGGTTCTGGCGAGGCACCACGTAAATGAAATGTGGAAAGTGAAACGCGTAAAGCGAGAATAATACTGTATTCATAATCAGCAAGCTCAGGAGTACCCATACTGTGATTTTCAGCAAAATCTATTTTTTAGCCCAAAACCACAAAAAATGTAAGTCTTACACCTTACAAAAATTTTGACCAAAATACACTTTTCTCTGAGAATTGAAATTTATGGGGTTTAACTAATTAAGTACTTTCAGAATAACAGGCAAACCCTAAATCACACCTTGGAAACCCATAGTTGATGAGTAATTAGCATTGAAAAATGTCAGTAAAATCTTTCAAGGGTTATTTTGGCCACTAATTACTCTGCTATCGAACCGTGGACCACATATTCATAATCAGCAAGCTCAGGAGTACCCATCCAGTTAATGAACACAATTCATTCCAGAAGATCGTTCGTTAACCGAAACCATTGTTTCAATGGGATTTTCGGTAATTGGTTCCAGCTCACCGAAAATTACATACAAAGTAAAAAAATGCACCAATGAAAATGGTGAACATGCTTACCTGCAAGTTTATTATATAATTATGGAGAGGGTATTGCCACAAAGGCATGGACACAAACTACAACTGCTACCAGTGTCATTGTTTATTTCCAATTCTGTAGTAAGGCTTGAAATGTGTTAAGATGCTAATGATATTAAATGTTTATGCTCATCAGATAGAAGGGAAGGTGACATGTGCTGATTAGGAGCAAGTACAGTAATGGGTTCATATATGACAATTAAAGGTGTACAGGTTTGGCATTCACTCAGTGACATCATTAGACACCATTACTGGGTACAGTAATGAAGGAGTTACAGATTATGGTGATTATTCACCAAGGGCTGAATTGCAAGACAGTGGAACAGAATACAAATAAGAATAATTATCTCATCTGAGAAGAATTTTTAATGTGATTTTTAGTGTTTTCTCTTTAATTATTTTCCAATGTCACTCTTGTAAGCCTTATCCTCCTATGACACAGGATGGGCAATATCAACAACATGGACTTACCCTCACTTATTGCCATTCAATCTTTGTACAGTGATTGTCTTTAAAGAGATATTGTATAAACTCTGCTTTGGTGTTGGGGTGAAGAAAAAGATATGAGATCTTACACTATGGAATAACAGACCACAAAATGCCAACAATAACTGAAGAATAACATACAAGTGACAAAAGATATTAGGAAAGATGGAGAAGAGATATAAGAAATCAAAGTACAGAGTAATACAAAATGTAATACAACAATAACCATGGAGATACAGCATGGCAGACTACACCTCTTCTACAATGATGTTACTGCTATGATAAACTGAACTTACCCCCCCCCCCCACTATTTACAAGTTCCTTCCCACCATGATGAAGGATAGGTAGATGGAATCAAGAGAAATACACAGACCTCTCCCTCAATCACTGTCAGTCACTCCTTCAACCTGTCTTGCCATATGTGTTCAGGTATATGTACTGTCTTCCTCCTAAACAAAGACCCAAAATATCTTATACAATTTGTGAAGTCAATATGAATTTTAGTCTCCTATCATGGGAGAATTTAAATCATGTTAATGCACATCAGTTTCAGTCATTTAACAGAATACTAAATAACAATGTGTAATAATTCTTAGTCTTCAGGGAACAGGTATAAAACAATGATAACAGTAACTAAACATACAAAACTCGTATCCAACCTTGAAATTTTATCCTTAATGTGAAATACGAATTCAATTTTATCAAAACAAATATATTTTCCATTATGTACTGCATCTTTCTTTGCCACACTGTGTGAATGAAATCATTAGCAATGTAAATTAGTTTATCAGGACTGAATATCACCATTACTATTCCTTTTATGCATTCTCTCTTTACTCATAATTAAATTTAATATAGTGTACTGTATATAGATAGTACATGTACTCCTCTTATCAACTATCAACACGAGGGGGAGTAAGTAGAGATGAGTCACTGAACCAAAGTAAACTACAGACACTGTAATCCATACAGCGTAAAGTACTGCCACAAACAATTTTGAAGATAAAACATATCAAATGTTCACTTCTGGAGTCAAAATTATATATTAATGCCCACAATCCCTTAATTTTCACTGAAATATAATATGAGTGCATTTTATACTTCACGTAATTACAAAATGATTAGAGTATGTTTTACTTCATATAATATACAATAGGAACCTTCAAGGGTTATACTTAAACCTTCAATAGAAAGTCATTATATTGCCAGAAAAAAGATAAAACTTAAATGGTACAGCAGGAAACCACTACACACTACGGAAAACAACAGCTACCGACTGAATAATCACATTCACAACACAACATAGCACAAACACAAAGTGATGAGAGTTGCTCACACTGTAGAAGCATGAGTATGAATTATGTACAACTGTGGAAAAAATTCCCCAGACACTTATCAATATCTGGCATCTATTTGAGCATCATGTAGGTAAAGGGATTGGGATTTTAGCACCTATTAATTCATGATTTTTCTTTGAATTTGAAGAGTTTTCTATGTTGTTATTCAGATATTGTTTACAATACAGGTACTCCCTGACTTACGACGGGGTTAGGGACCGACATCCAGGTCGTAAGTCGAAATGGTCGTAAATCGGAAATGTTTAAATAACATAGAAAATAAAAAATTTGGGTCTTTTTCTTTTCAGCACCACAAAACACTCACTTTTAAGCTTGCCAACCATTTTAAAGTGAATTACAGATGAAAATTTTGTCTGTGTACTGACTTTAGGACTCAAAAATACAAAATTTTAACACATTTTGGTACGACTGAGGCGGTCGTAAGTGCGGGTGGACGTAAGCCGAGTCGGTCGTAAGTCGGGGACTACCTGTAAAATGAAATATAGAGTCCACAAAAGAAATATTGTACAGTGTATGACCTATAAGTAAATGCAAGATATAGAGCTAAATGTAAAAGAAATTTTGGCCACAACTCTACAAATAATCACAATGACAAAATTAACATACTGTATTGATTAAAACACCAAAACATAGTTTCCCACCTTCTTGTATGCAGTAAATAGGGCTGTAGGTCAAATTAATCATGAAAATAAGTCCCACACTAGGACTAGGAGCGAGCTCCAATCCTTATTGTGGTGCCTTGTCCAACTGCAGCCCAATTTACCAGTCACTATAATAAAGAGATGTTCAACTATTGAACTAAACAGCTGACTACTTCTGTATAATAAAATATGTTATGCTTCTCTTTATATATGAATGTGTTTAGCTTATATATTCTTGATGAGTACCGTATTCACACATCTGTAGTACTAAGAGGAATTCAGTATGAAATGCAAAGTTTGGCAAGTACAGTACTATGACTTCTATGAATGTTTATCTACTACAGGTCTCCCTCTCAATCAAAGTTTCCAATTCTCAGTTTCTCAATTGTGGGAAGTATTGTAATGTGAATGTGAGGAGTGTGGGAGTACCAGGACATTACTCCTCAAGAGTTTGTAATTAATATTTTAATAATAAGGATGATGTCAGTTTATAATAATGGCACCACCTACAAAACAATCACTTAATGGACATGCCAATTTTACTCTTTACTTCTATGTTTTGTTTTATGTTTCCTACCAGTTATGATGAAGGTTTTGGATTTACGGTTAAGATATTCTGTACATTTCATTTTTGTAAGAGTATCAAAGTCTGCTGAGCTCCAAGATCTTTTAATGCATGGTGCATAGGAATATGTGATCAGGGTTCCTCATGAAAAATTCCCATAAATTCAGATAAAAAATTAATTCCACCAGAATAATAGTCTGGAAGTTCTCATAAATTCTTATTATAAACACAATTCATCCAAATGAATCATGAGGGCCAGCATCCAGAAGACTAACCTCTTTATATTCAAGTTGTTGGTACTCCAGGAAAAATATAATTCAGTAATCCCTCACTAATCACAGGGGCTGATTAGGGGCTATGTTCTAAAATATATAGCCCATGGTTAAGAATAATTAAAGGTTGTATGCTCTATTTAAATAAGTTAAGGGTTTATGCCGTACTTAAAAAAAAAGGCTTACTATACTGCATAAAAATATTATACAGCACACTGTGCAGGTTCTATAAGAACTTGTACAAAATTATGAAAAAAAAAAAAAAAAAAAATTGATAGACCTGGTTCAGTGGTTGGTAAAACAGTGTACAGAGTAAAAAAAAATGTAGATACTCAAACTAAGGTTGGTATACCTGTGGCTGGCGAGGGATTAATGTAATATAAAACTCAATAATAATTACAGTAAGAAATACAAAGGTACAGTAAGCAGACATAACCTTTCAATTACATGTTTGTTCTGAGACAAACATGGAACTGGACAATACAGTAATGACAACATGGTGATCATAACAGCTCTTCATTCCCAATGAAAATAGACAAGCAATATACTGTATTCCAATATATTCTAACACAATCTCTAACTGTATGCCTCTATACAGTAATCACATTTACATTCATTGAGTAAAATTAATGCAAGAAAATCAACAGAACAATGAATGCAAAGACAAGTCATGTGTCTCTGATTCCCATACTCAAATAAGTCAATTAAACATATAAATTAATATGTCACAAATTCTATCTTTCTACTGAATTAATTCAGAAAGTATATTAATTTTTGTCTTTTATCATTAAATGATTCAAGAGATTAAATGTCAAAATTCAAGCCAAATTATGTAGAACATGTAAACTGGAATTAGTTTCCCAAAAACTCAAACACCTTCATTTCTTTCTAAAAAAGAACAATGTGCCTTCTTTCAAAACTATATACATTTCCACTTTAAAGTACAGTACTTTAAATTGTCTTATTCACTGATTCAGCATACAAATAGATAGCATATTGTCTTGTCCAGTAACAGCTACTGGTGTTACAGTAATTAAATATCTGTAGTATAATACATGTAATACTGTATTCACTAATATGGACATACAGTAAATTTATTGTACATGCACCTGTCAAACATGTGTATTGTATTTGATTAATGGTTATAATATAAACTTTACCATTGTGCTAAAATATAACATAATCTATAAAATTTAGCTTTACAAACATTAAAACATGCTAGGTTTGACTTCATCATTATATCTCAAAAGGCATATAGCAAATTTTGTCTCTTGTAAAGAATTAAGCTAAATGATAATTACTGAGTAGAAGCAGATGGTATAGTATCAAACTCCATCATTTTCCTTTTCATTTTGAAATGTCGTAGTTACTCTAAATCATACATCATCCCAGAGAGGAAACTATCTGTCATGGGTGGTTAACATGGATTACCCTCACACTGTAGGAAAAGGTGTCACAAGGCATAAGTGAATAGACTGTGTATATTGACTAAATCAATATTGTCTACAGTGTGTGTTAGCTTGGACTGTAATACTTTACCCCTTGGCTACTGTATGATCTAACATCTACTGTCATGTATGTGCCACCTTGCTCAGCAATATGATCAAACAATGAAACCTTCTGTACACCCAACACACTATACTAACTGTCTATATTCATCATGAATAACTTCCCCCACACTCACTGGCAAGGGAACATATGCTTTCACTTTGTCTGAAACCCACATTTGCAAACACAATCCAGAAGTCTATACTGCTAAAATAAATCCTCTGTGAGCTTCATAACAGTGCTGTAACTTATCCTGTATAATGGTATGCTCAGTATCTGTTCTTGTGATATTATGGTACAATAAGGAAAGAAAACAAGTTAAACCTAATACTGTACACACAGGCTTCATCACTATATAAAATACAGCAGGGGTTCTCAACCAGGGGGGAATTTCCCCCCCTCAGGTTTTCAGGGGGGGGGGGAAACTGATACAGGTTATACCTCTCTAGTCCGGCAACCTGGGGACCTGACCGGTGCCGGACCATGGAAATTCACCCTTTTCCTGGATAGATAGTGACTTGTGCTTATGCCTGGAAGCACTAGCACCACTTTCTCTGCGTCATGGTCTCTTTGAAGACATATTGAAGGGTTAAATGTCGTATAGGAGCTTCTCAAATTTCGCGAGTTTTTAATTCTTAACGTATTTTCTTGGAACACAAAAAAAAAAGAAATAAAAATTTTGACGGCGGAAACTTGAATTTCGACGGGTTTGAACGGCCCGCCAACGTGCAGACGACGTGCATAATCGTGTAAACAGTGTCATTTCTCTTATGTACAAAAGATTCATTATTGTTTATTACTGAATGTCTTTTTTATTGAATTAATGTTTATGTGTGCAAAATGAGCAATAAAATTCATTAATAATACGTAGAATATTAAAACACATGAGGAAATGACACAACATTGTTTTCGTTGATTACAAAACCAGTGACTGACTGGTTCTACATATAAAACTGAAGAAAATAAGACCTTGGTTGTAGCTGTAGTAAAATTAATATGGTTGTTTTAAGTAATGTTATTTAATGTTAATAAATGGAACAATAGAAGTAGCTAACGATAATGGTAAAGAAAAAAGAGAGATCGCATATGTAAGTGCGCATGCGCACACGTGAAAACATATCGTCATTACTTTACATAAGAATATGAAAGCAACACTTATTTACTGTTCATATATATTTTAATTAATGTTTCTGAATTTGTTTTTATTGAATTAATGTACGTGTGTGTAAAATTAACAATACAATTTATTAATAATACGTGGAATATTAGAGGAGACGAGACGGCTGCCGGCATTGTTTATGTTAAAGCTTACGAAACCAGTGACTGATTGGTTCTACATATAAAACTGAAGAAAATAAGACCCTGAGTTTAGCTGCAGTAAAATTAATGTAAAAAATGAATATGGTTGCTTGAAGTACCTGTAATGTTATTTAATGTTAATAAATGGAACAATATAAGTAGCTAACCACTTAATGGTAAAAAAAAAAAAGTGAGACTGCTCGTATGTAAGTGCGCACATATGAAAATTTATCGTCATTACTCTACATAAGAATATGAAAGCAACACTTATTTACTGCTCATATATATTGAAGGGTTAAATGTTGTACTCTGTATAGACAAGCAGAGAGAGAGAGTGCAGCCGAACTGCCGGATGTAAATAAACCTTAATTTCCCGCGGCTTTTTTTTTTTTAAGGGGATTAGCCCACCCGGGCATAGGTCACTGACCCACATTGGGGCCTGAGGGGCAAAAATTTAATACTCCTGTAATAATAATAATAATTCAGATAATAAAAAAAAAAAAAAAAAGAGCTGCCTATCTACCTATTGGACAAACTAAAATCGTTCCGGACCACGGGAGTTTCCGGACCACAGAATGCCGGACTAGAGAGGTACAACCTGTACTAATATGGAAAAAATAAAGGATTTTCAGTATTATATGCATATTATTTGGAATGCACTTTTTGAGGCAGACAATCTTGGAAAGGAGGGGGGAATGACATTCTGACATATGGTGAAAGGGGTGCATGGGGCAAACAAGGTTGAGAACCACTGAAATACAGGTTCCTTAAATAGGCCCTGGATTTTTTTCTTTATTATACAATAATATGTTAAGTTACTTTAGCAAATTGGATTGATTTTAGATGTACTACAGTTGTCTGGCATCATCAACCAAAATTCAACTCAGGTGCTAGGCATTCACACAATAAATGCCAATTGGAATTTATGTTCTAGTTAGCAAACTTTACAATTTATGCCACCTACAAAAATAAAATATTAAGATTGATTTACATATCAACACCTTCTACACACAGAAATTATCATCAAGGCAATTAAGAAGTGTAACACAATAATGCTCAATGGATCTGAGTGGGTTGGACTGCTTATCTTTGGACTTAAAATGTCTTTTCTACTGGAGGGCATATATTATGTACTGTACTTTGCACCTGCCTACCATCCCACACCAGGGATGATGAAAATACTCAAACATGCTGAGGTTACACAACACAGAAATATAATTCCACACTAATTAAAGTTCTAATTCTCATAATAAACTGACTTTGTGAGATGCACTACTCATATAATAAAAACACTAGCATGTTTCATCAACTGTGTCTTTCTCATAAAAACTCTGTTTTAACATTCATCACAACCAAACACACACACACCTACACCAGACAAAAACAGGTCAAAATTATATATCTGATAGAGAAATATTGAGAAGTTTAAGCTACCAATACTATGATGCTTCTTTTGTCACTACAGTATTCAGAATAAAAAAAATTCAACTAGATGCTTGATACTACAAGTACAATCCAAATGTACATATATCTTACTCTTCATGATATGCATAATTTTTAGTTCACCAATAAAGTGAAAAAAGTCTTCACTCAATCTAATCACCAGAAAAAACTAGAAGAAATCATTATTTTAATAAAAAATAAAAATAAATAAGAGAAATTATTGTCTAGTTTATAAATGTGAACAACCCTAACACACCATGACTGCCCACACTACTGGCCCACAGGGAATAGGTTCCACTAGAATACTCTCTCCCCAACACTAGCCAAGCCCATTTTCACTACTAGCTTCCTGACAGTGATTTCTGACGACACTCATCTGTATAGCCAGGGGTTCACCAAGTTGGAGCTGTCGTCTCTCTGCAAACTTGAGCAGCTGTTCTATAGTAATGGAACGAATGTCAACCTCCTCTTGTAGCCCCTGACGCTTCTGCAGTAGACCTACAAGCTCTCCTGAAGCCTCTGTAAGTTAATGCAATAATATCCATTTCTCAGTGTAAGTGGAAATGGTGTATCTCTTATCAAACATGACTATACTGTAACTGTAAGATTACTAAGGCTAAAAACACAATCAATTATGCCACACTAGACCCCACCATAAACCACTTTAACCAAAAAATGTGGGAAATCATTGAGAAGTAACAATATCTATCACAGGAAGGTGGACCAATAGATAGTCTCAGTGTTATATTTCTGTGAACTATTGGTTAGGGACAAATTAAGGAATATCCATGAAGACTACTGTACACACACACACACTCTCTCTCTCTCTCTCACACACACACACTCTCTCTCTCACACACACACACTCTCTCTCACACACACACAAACACACTTTCCCTCACACACACACACTCTCTCACACACACACACACTCTCTCTCTCTCTCTCTCACACACACACACTCTCTCTATCTCTCTCTCTCTCTCTCTCTCTACAGGTAAAAGAAATTACTCTCTCTAGAACGAATGGCTCCCTGTCCCGACAGCGAAAATGCTGGCAACTTTAAAACTACCCACAAACATTCTTGGGTACATCTAGGGTGTCATCCGTGAATAATTGAAAACCGCGAATTGTCAGGACATGCTGTGCAATACTGCATTACTAGGAACTGATTGTCAGTTTGAGCCATTCCCGTGGTCATGGACCAAAGTCACCCTTAAGAAAAACCTTTATTTGGATTGTCAGAGCTCAGAGAGTAGAATTTTTATGTTTTCCATAAAGTCTTGACCATTCTGAGTTGAATTCTGCAAGCTTTTTTTAATATTATTATTTTTTTTTAGGGGGGGGGGGAGCAGCATTGGTATGTCATTTAATTACAATAGCTTGCAGCGGCAAACAGTTTAAGAAAACTATGAAGGTTACAGGATGAAAATACTGTACACTCAAAAGTTTTTTCTTAAATATTCCCTACTGAAACGTGAGTGTTTCTTATATACCTGCACATCTTATAGGCCATAAAATACAGAATTTTTTTTTAAAAATACCAGTCCAAGAATACTCAAAGGAATGTAAAACTCTGAATTTTAGTATCTATACCTCAGCCAAAAACTTGCTTATGAAGAAGAATACAGAAACTTGAGAACAGACTTACCCTGCACAATGATTTCTAACTCCTTCTTCAACTGTTTCAGTGTGGGGAGTGGGAGGTTGGACACTGGAAGGAAACAAGAACTGTTTTGAAGAACTGGAAGACTTTTTCCCCTTCATGAAAATCAATGAAACTATTGAGTACATAATTGACTGACTGATCAATTGATATACAGTACTACTGGAAAGCTGTATCAGTAATGACTCACTGATTTTAAAGGTTATGTAAGAGCCTTCATTATGAGTTCAATGTTTGTCCAAGTTTAAGAAACAGGAGTTCCCAGTTAAAACCGGTGATGTTTGGTAGTGTCAGATTGAATACAATCTCTTTTCAAGTTCAAGTGAGTATCATATCCATGTTACAGTAGTGAGAGGAAATAATAACACAGCAAGTGCCATACCATGGATAAAGGATTAATCAGTGTGGAATACAATGCTCAATGAATGAATGAATCAATCAGCGTACCATCCTCATATCTGAGGGTTGGCGACAACAGTCCTTCACTCTAAACGTTCTCGGGATGTTTTTACCAATCCCCCAAGATTTTGCATCTCTCTGGGGACCCAGCATTTAATTTCATTCATCCATCCCAGTCTCTGCCTTCCCCTGGCCCTCCTACCCTCAACTTTGCCCATAATAAAGGGAATACTATATGGAGGCAGAAACTCACTGCTCTGGCCTAGACACATGCATCACACCCTGCTCCTTCCATGACACTTACATGCACATGATGCAAAGAGTTGTTAAAAAATACATTATCAAAAAGTTTTCAGGTACAGCTGGTTCCCTGTTAGCAGAGGAATGACATCAAGTGGACAAGTCCCAAAGATCCCTCCTGTTAGGGTGTATTACCTGAGGTGATAAACCTTGGAACAAGACCTAGTGAATAAAAGCCACTGCAGTGTGCAGGATTAACTCACACTACAGTGATGGGTAACATGAGTCACTACGGAAAGACCTATTTGCTTCTAATGCATATATAGGTAAGCTTTAAAATCCCCTGAAGAACTCCAATATGTTCAACTACCAAACATATGGGTCATATAATAGACCTGTTGACAAAAAAAAGTGCAGATGTAATGACTTGACAGGACCCGACAGGTGTGAAATTCCAACATGGAACTTCACTGATACTTCATGTTGGCCAACCTCCAGGCAACTGAAATATTTACATATTTGCCTAAGGCCAGATCCTACATCTGGTAAACAATAATCTTTTACAACATAGGCTGACATACGCACTGGAAAAGAATATGGTCAAAACACCAACTACCCGGTATGTTGGTCTTACAAACCAACTCACTGGCAACTTGGGCTGTTAAGCAAAGTAAACACTCTAGTAACACAAGTAATATCTCCGTTAGCCAGAATTAAAATTTTCTCAGAATAACGATTTTCCAAGGGGCAAAGTTTCCGGAAAATCCCGAGAACATTTTCCCAGTACAATACCCAGAGAATTCCAGGGATAAGAACATAAGAATGGAGGAAACTGCAGCGGGCCTATTGGCCCATACTGGGCAGTCCCGTTTACACCCAACCCCTATTGCTCATATAAGCATCCAACCTATGTTTGAAGCTATTCAGCGTATTCAAGTTAATGATGATATTTGGTAACTTGTTCCATTCATCCACTACTCTGCTTCCAAACCAGTGTTTACCTATTTCCCGCCTAAATCTAAATTTGTCTAATTTAAAACCATTGTTACGAGTTCGCTCCTGGTTGGATAGTTTGAGTACCTTTTTAATGTCCACTTTGTTTAGCCCTGCCTTCCACTTGTACACCTCTATCAGGTCGCCCCTCGCTCTACGTCTCTCGAGGGAGTGCAAATTAAGATGCTTTAACCTGTCTCTATACTCAAAGTTCCTAATGCCCGGGATTAGTCTTGTCATTCTCCTCTGAATTCTTTCCAAGGATTCTATATCCATTCTGTAATACGGTGACCAGAACTGAACTGCGTAATCCAGGTGTGGTCTCACAAGAGCAAGATACAGTTTTAGGATGACCTTGCTAGTCTTGTAACTAACACTCCTTTGTATGAACCCAAGTACTTTATTAGCCTTGTTACGAGCAAAAACACATTGTTTACTTGGCTTAAGGTTCCTACTTATCATTACTCCTAAATCTCTCTCGCAGTCGGATTTCTCTATGGCATCGTTGTTCATCTGGTATCTGGTTTCCCTGTTTACATCTCCTATACTGTGGGATTTAAAGAAAGCAAAAAACAATGTGAAGTTTAATGAAAGTCTGATTCTAATAGATGATTTTAACATAAAAGTTGGGAAAGGGAAAGAAGCACCAGAAGTAAGACCACATGGGGTGGGGTAATAGAGAAGAAATATTAATTGATTTATGTAACGAAAAGAAGACAATAATTGGAAATACTGTACATGATTTGAACAACACCCTAGGTATCTCTATACCTTACATGGATCTCAGCCCAGGACAATGTATATAACATTGTCAGATATTAAATAGACTACATTTTAATTCAGATATTCAAATACCTGAACCAAGACCTTTCCAGGGACAGATTGTAGGGCAGATCACGTCCCATTAATGAGTTTAGTGATGCTAAGACTTCAAAATTAAAAAGATAACTGTATAGACAAAATCAAATGGGATTTAAAGAAGCTCAAAACAGGTGCAAGCATAGAATATGAAATTGAAAACAAAAATATATTTTTAGTATTGCTAAAAGAGCACCAATTTAATAATCACAAAGAAAGTAATGTTAGCAACTGGATAAAAACTTATACTGTATGACATAAGGAGAATGAGGCTAAAAGTGGATGAAAAATGAAATTTTAAAGAAAATAAATAGACTAAGACATGGGAGAAAATGAAGTGGGGCTTACAAAAAAATTAACAAAGATATTAATAAGGATTGTAGACAGGCCAAGAAGATGACATGATACAAGATGACATGATACAAGACATAATTATACGGAAATGATTCCTTGGAACCATTTGGTTTGGGGCTCAGTTGATAACCCTTAATGTCCTTTACTTTGAGTGTCTGTTTCATTACCAGAAAGCAAGGGAAGCACATAAAGCTTGTAAATATATATTTTACCTGCAGTCCAGTTCATAAATAATTTTTATTTTCCAAAGGCAAACACCCAGTAATTATCAAGATGCTTGAAAAAAATAAATACAACACAGTTTTGATATTAAAATTAGAATTTCCTAATATTAAGGATCAAACTGAAAAAAAAATAAATATTTTGCAGACCATAAAAATGAGTAATTCTACAGCTAAATTTCAATAAATTCTCCTCACACATATTCAAAAGAAAAATTAAGTCTAAATGAAGTAAAGATTTTTAACTTACAATCATCTGTAGATCTTCTCCGCCACTCGACCATAAAGGAGCATTTGAAAGGTGGAGGTTTGTATGGGGCCGAGTGACTCACCCTGATGAGTACCTCCTGCTCCATGACTGTAACAATAACAATTACAATACTTTTAGTGGAGAGAATGGATGAAACTAATTGGGTGAAAAGATGCATGAGCCTAAATGTGGAGGGGTTGAGAGCCAGGGGTATGGGTATGGGTATGGCAGCAAGAGTAACATGGGGAGATGCTGTAAATAAATGACATACCAGTAAGAGTTAGGAACCTGACAAGAGCGACTACAAGAGACCATCAGCATGGAGAGAGGCCAGTAGGTAATCATGGCTAGCCAATGCAAGTGTGGAAAATGGCTATAAAACTATAATGATGATGATGATGAGTATCTCTTAGAATATATTTAGGATAAACTATTAATTTCTTTGAACTACAGTAAGTCCGTGCTTAACGTCATCCCGCTTAATGTTCTTTCGGTACTACGTCACTAAACTTGAGACCAAAAATTCGCTTAACATCCCGGTGATCCGATACTAAGTTGTTTTGCTTCGTCACAGACTACATTTTACGGTGCATCACCCGCTCTCGCCTGGGTGCGCTATGCTCTCTCGCTTTGGGTCAGAGTCTCAGTGACTCGCCACCCTCCACCTCCTCCTCTGCTCTCACCATACTCCTCCCCTCCCACCATCCACCTCCTCCTCCTCTGCTCCCACCATACTCCTCCCCTCCCACCATCCACCTCCTCCGCTCCACTACCCACCACACACTCGCTCTACCACCTCCGCACAATCGGCGAGCACCAATACAAACTTAGTAGTTGTATATGTATGCATTATTTTCTATAGCAATGGCAATGATTTTCTGTACTGTATATGTAATGTATTTCATGGGGCTCAGGAACATAACTCCCATATTTTATCTATTTCTTATGGGGAAAATTGATCCGCTTTATGTCGTTTCGCATAACGTCGCTTTTTTAGGAACGTAACCCCAAAGTTAAGCGAGGACTTACTTAGCTGTGAGTCAATTGTTGCATAGCTGAAAACATACCTAACCATATTTCTGTTGTGCATATAAACTTATCAATGTAAAACAGGCAACATTTACGAGAACCTAATAGAATCTGACCTAACCAACCAAAGAAACCTACCTAACCTTACGCAACTCCTAGCCGGGGGGGGGGGAGGGAGATCCCCTTCCCCGGTATATTGAACAGAAAGAACTGACCATGATATGGTGAAATTTGAGGCATGTTCTGGATGTGAGATGATACGGCCGCATCGGCGCTATGCAGTTGGCGGGTTAGTCGTATATATAAACCAAACATATTTTTAATATCCAAACAAAGACCAGTGCATAAGTAAAAAGTGACCGATTCATCTAAAACAGCAAGAAAACTAGCAAAAAAATATATTTTTCATGTGAAAAAAGGTGAGGTGTGGTTAACGAAAAATAACCTTTATATTTTTAACACGATTATTTACACTAGAAAAACCTATTTTCAATATTTAGTTGCCTGGTGTCATTTACTAAATATTGACCAAAAGTTGTCGTATAATTTTCATTACTTACTATCAAGAACTTCGGTGGAAGAAATTAACAAAATTGAACCTCTGGCGTTAGCCATCTGCTCCAGTAATACTAAGAGATGCCCTACATTAACTATACTAACTTCATCATGCATTTATTTCTTTCCCTGACACAGATAATGTCCTCGACAAAGGACAATTTTAAGCAACAATGGCACTTCGCCTCACACGCGTCACTTAATGTGGACTGTTTGTTACCTTCAGTTCCTTCCTTCTTCTCTGAGCGGCGAATGTGTGGCGGCACCTCAGCAGCAGCACACAGAGGAGCTGCGCCACACAGGAAGTGCTGGGAAAGACCTTGGAGGTGTTGGTGTCCTCGCCCCTGGCCACTGCTCCTCCCCGCCATCAGCTGCCCTTCTGAACACCGAAATTAAACCGAATTACTTAAACAACCGGAAGACCCAGGAAAAGGTAATTAAATCTTCCACAATAGAAAGACAAATTTCTTTGATGTTAACTATAAAATTATATACAAGTAAGAAATGTATCCTAAACACATGAATAGTATAGAAGTTCATTGAAGCGCTTCCTAATTTTTTTTACCTAGTCTGAGATGTTTTCGTGTTTCAGGACATGATCAGCTGTGTGTTGTTATGATCACTGTTGTCAGTTATTCTCACTACACGACATAATATTTAATGTTAGAAAAGTACCACGAATTAATCTAATTAATAGTTTTTGCATTCCCTGAAGACATGCGAATTGAATTTCAACTAACAATTCTAGGATATCGTGTACTATAAATAATAGGTTTGGTAGTTAACGTCGCCCGAAAAATGAGTGGGTGAACTGTATTATTCGTGGTATAAATGCAACATCAATAAAGTTGTTATTGCCAATCTACATTACCTATCCTTAAGGCTTATACAGCTATTATTTCCAGTCATATGGCTCTAGTTACATTAAGAAGCATTTCCACGGAAGGATAATTTGAAAAATCTGTAATATATCAATTTGATAACCAATATCGGAAATTACTGAACTCGTTATTTTAACTGTTTATAAGTTGTGGAAGCTGTTTGGAACTTTTGCTCTATATTAATAATTTTTAAATTATTAACGTATTCATTTCTTTTACACACACAGAAATATATAATTTCCTTATTATGGAGTCAGTTAGGCGATTGTTTGCTAACTACTTATAATCGGAAATCGGAATTCTGAGAATTATCCGTCAGCTAAAATGTAGCGAACCTAGAAAAATAGAAGTTGTGTAGATAATTTGAGTATATTATCAAGAGCAACGACAAGAAAAATACAGCGACTTCCTACTTCCTCCTAAGAGCTGCCAGGAGAGAGATGAAAACTTTGAGAAAGGTTAACACCTTGACCCTGCAGTCATCATCACACAGTGACCTTAATTTCTCTATTTGTTATATTTTTCTATAGATTAAATACAGTTCAGTACTATCCACACACACACACACATATATATATATATATATATATATATATATATATATATATATATATATATATATATATATATATATATATATATATATATATATATATATTTCATAAATCCACAATGAAAACGTGGATAAGATAAATCTTGATAAAATCACACGGGAAAATGGAAACAACGGAGTACCTTAGCTTTCGTCTTTATTCAAGACATCTTCAGAGGCAACTGGATTACATGGACAGAGAGAGGCTTAAATATACAGGGTGACCTAAAAACATGAGGTCAGGTCATAATGATGACATCTACTAATCCCCACACCAACACACACGTAGAGGAGCTTAAGAGAAGGGGGGTGACGTGACTAGTCAGGTCAGGACAAAAATAAGGGACCCACAAAATAACTATTATACATCTAGATCAAAGGTTTTCAAAGCATTTTTAACCTTGGGCCACTGACAAATAAATTTATGTAACATATTATCAGTTTTGAACCTTAGTGATGGTCAGTTCAAAACTGATAATATGTTACATAAATTTATTTGTCAGGGCACTTGGTGGTGGCAAAGTGTACATAGAAGAGGCAGCAGAGGAGGAATGGGCACTGTTTGGAGGGTCGTGCTATATCATTATGAGTTGGAGCCCATTCCATCCCGCTAGTACAGATAGTTGGAGCCCATTCCATCCCGCTAGTACAGATAGTTGGGGCCCATTCCACCCCGCTAGTACAGATAGTTGGAGCCCATTCCATCCCGCTAGTACAGATAGTTGGGGCCCATTCCATCCCGCTAGTACATATAGTTGGAGCCCATTCCATCCCGCTAGTACAGATAGTTGGGGCCCATTCCACCCCGCTAGTACAGATAGTTGGAGCCCATTCCACCCCGCTAGTACTGAAGGTAGCCCAGTATCCAGGTGAGAAGTTTACCTGTAAGGCCGAATGTGATAAGTTGATCTAGAATCAAGCTTCGGTTCGTGACGTCAATGAGGGCGATACAGCTCTCGGGCCGGGTGGTGGCCATGAGTTCTGCGAGGCAGTTGTGAGTGGATCGGCCCGGCACAAATCCATATACTGTAGGTTAGGAGAGAGACGGTCCCAGCTGTTGTTGAAGATGCGGGACAAAAGTATTCGTTCAAGAACCCTACAGGGGGGTAAGAGAGATTGACCGAAATTTTATCGTGCCTGGCTTTGGTTTGGGGATAATGGTGCTGTTGGTCCAGGCTGGCGGGAGTTCATCCTGAGCAAGACTTATGTTGTACAGATGAAGAAGGGGACTCCCGTGAACCTTTACGAGATGACGAGGGGTCCTATAGGGATTACCATCTTCTCCTGGCGCTGTTGTGGGGAACAGGTTGTTTGTTCGGACTCAGGATGGGATGGAGAAAGGAAACTCACAATGTGCTCTCTGTATACATGTTGTATTGGATGTACAATGCAGCTTGGTGCTGGGAAGTGGCAGCGTGGTTACAAGCGTGATGTAGAGAGAGCTGGTTGGTGAGGGTGCTCAGAGGAGGACAGCTTGTGGGTCGCCATGCTCGCCGGCGGGAGCGAGGACCGCCAGGCAGGCGGAGGAGGTGTTGCTGGCTGGTTGGTGTAGGTAGAAAGAGAGAGATCACCACGAGGTCAGGTCTTAAATGGCGGGGGTTGGCGTGGCTTAGTAGTTGTCCCCCGCTCCGTGGGCGGCGCTGGTTGACCTAGACCACGAGGCACACACTGGGGAATTCGTGGGGTCGGCTACGCAGCGACAAACAGCGTTTGTAGGGGAGAAATCCACTCCACTGTAACCTTCCCTCTGAGAAGGGCTTGTCATCTGGATGGCGCTCAGCACAGGCAATTTCCAGTGGAAATCCTCGGTTTATTAAGGTCTCTTTGAGGAAGCGTTGTGTTCTTATGGGTAGGGCCGTAACTCGAGATTAGACAGCCCAGGATTCCACCAGTTCTTCAGCATATTCCCGGGGGCTATGGTGGAGGGGAATGGCTTCTTTCCTTTTTCGTAATTATGTTGACTTTTTTCCAGATGTCAGCAGTAGAGGCGGAGTGATCAATGCTTGAGACAAATCGGTTCCAGTGATCTGAGCGGGCGCAGTCCTGGATATTCCCCAAATTCTTGAGAGTCAAGGCATTCGCTAAAGGTTGTTAGATCTCCACACCAATTATGATTTACTCTGCATTTATCTCTCAGCTATGATTGATTGTACCAAAGGAAAACGAAAATAAGTATAAAACAGAAATGCATTAACAATAATAAATTAAGAATAGTGACAGCATAATAAGGAGACCATACAAAATATGAATCATGACTGGTAGAGGTGGGGCCTGGTGTCACCTGGCGACTCGGGCCAACTGGACTTCATGTACACAAGGTTACACTGGAGGCCTCGTCCATCATCGAAGGTGTGAGCACTACAGGGTATGTTGAAAAGTTGCTGTTGTGGGCTAGTGGCACACAAATCCTAGCGAGGTAACACGCTGTACCAGGTAGCTAGGGCAGGTCACACTGCAGCAGCTCCGCCACTCCATTCATAGAAAGCTGAAGGATTGAACACGTCCTTAGTTTCGTACTAACTAAACTATTTACTCGTAACACCAGTTAAGTATGCCACTTCTTTGCTAAACACACTATACGTATACATATATATTAATCGTACTCACAGAGTGGACGAGTGTTAGCGGCGAGGCAGGTCCTGGCTAAGTGACGCGGCCTGCCTTGCCGGCCTCTCACAACAGCTCGTGTAAAATGAATCTTTAGTTTCGAAACATGCGAGTTTCGAAGTTAAGCAAGATGTGAAATAAGACGATAATTCATTCACAGTATTCATCTAGATTCTAGAGAACCTTGGGTGGGGTGCCGTCTGTAACTTGCCGCCTTGGTATCCACGATGACTCTAGCTTAACGTATGCGGTTGTCCAGGACCCAGGGGGTTCTTGGTCGAGCTGTTTGTTTGAGGTGGTCTCGGGATACAAATTGGGAGTAGAATTGTTTGATGGTGTCCGTCAAGCCACCAATGAACTGTATGACAGCACTGTGAGTCGTACGAACATTTCTACATAATGATCAGGCACAAGATAACGTGGCCGATGTATGGGGAGTGTGGCCTCCATGGCATCCCAAGACGAAACGGTTGATGGCGATGTGGTCTGAGATGAGATGAGGCCAAGTCTGGCAGTGCGACACGGTACGGTATTTTTTTTCCGTTTTTCGTACCTGCCAGAATACCCTACCGTAATTTAGTATCGAACCCTCAAAATTTTCCGTACTGCACAGTACAGTGAAAATATCGTATTGTAATTCCATACTTTTAAAGAAATGTATTTTCAAAATTGAGTCAACTAAATAACTCTACCTCCTTTGACTTTTGTAGACAGATGAGCACTAGAAATATGAGTATTCTATTTATAGGGCTATTAATTCTAACATTGGTAGTAATGCCCTTTTACTCTCAGTGAAACTTCCTAACAGTGTCAAGACCTGACTGAATTACTCAGAATAGGCAAACTGTAGTCCAAGCTTTGTCAATAAATTTGTTAAACTAAAACCCTCTGTGCACAAATACTCTCAAAATAACGCTGAGAACCGGGATTAACTCAGACCACCTTGTTGAGAAGATTCCCGTTTTCTGTTCTCTTAGTTAATAAGTTGCAGCTCCTGTAACACTAACTACAAGAGAAAATAACAAATTTATTTTTTATTTTGTTTAACTTGGTGTGTTGCTATTGTCTGAATCTTGTTGTTGTTGGTTTAGTTGCTGCGGTTTTGCTCTTTTGTTTTGTTTCCTATTTCTTTCCTCTTAGTAAGTTATACGTACAAGACTATATGTGTCGTGGCCAGTTATGGGGACGAGAGCATCGAGGAAGATATTTGTATACTGATCGAATATAGTACTTGAAAAATAATTGTAGTTTTACAGATGTATGATAATGTTAACACAGGACTGAGGAATATTGTTACTGTATGTCACACAAGCTTATGACTCATGAGGTCATTTCACTCCCGGCAACACCTGCAGGTGGAAACTGATATTTCTCTGTATATAATTTGTATGTTATGAGACGTGATTTACATATTTTGTTCAAAAATAGTTTTAGAGTTTGCTGTAACTAAATAAATAAAGACTAAATTATTCTGAAGCAATCAATACCTCTTCCATCAAGAATTCACCTTCATTTTACTTTAGGCAGTATATTATACATGTATACTTTTACTTACTTTTTTTTTATCCTCTTCATCACTGATCGACTCGTTAGCCGCTTGGGCGATCAGTCACGTCTCTGTTACGCACTGTTGGCAAGTACTGGGCATGCACCGGCTCCTGAATGTACCTGAACCCGCTCCAGTGTTGGTCAAGTCTTGTCTTGAAAGAGCTCACACTCGGTGCCGTCACAATACTTTCTGGTAGATTGTTCCAAGAGTTTACAACCCTCACTCCGAAAAAGTTTGCCCTCACGGTTTTCTGGACTTGCGGCTTCTTCAATCTTGAGTTGTGACCCCTTATGGGGCGAGTGTCCGCCAGCTCCAAGTAAGGACACTCGACTAAGTAGTAATAATAATAATAATAATAATAATAATTAACGGTTTATTGAAAGAGCTTGGCAGCCAGAAGGCTGAAAATATACAGTTACATATTTGGGGAATGGGTTACGAATTACAAATAATATACAAGTAACATAAGTGACACAAATAAGACATATAATAACTTAGATGGGGATCAGCTCAAACTACAGTTCATTTCAACATAGTGACAGTGTAAGGAGCAGTGTTTACTGGGAGTGAATACACTGATTTATTACATGTTATTGATAATTTTTACAATGGTTGGGACTGGGCTGTTCTTATAGCGATCAGTTCGTGCACGTATGGGCTGGATGCGGTTGTGGTGTCGAACAGCAATTCTCGGACAGGGGATCTCAGGTGGTAGTAGGAGCCGGTGTCGGGGATGGTGTAGAAGCTTCTTACCAAATTTGCAGATGAGGTCGTGGTGATGGTCAGTGAGAGTCGAAAGGGTCAGTGTGTTGAGCGCTTCTTGATATGTGGAGTAGGAAGGGGAGAGAATAATCTTGCATGCCCTCTTTTGCACTTTTTCTAGGTGTTTACGTTGTGTGGCATTTAGGGAGGAAGACCAGGTGGGGAGGCATAGGTGAGCTTGGGAAGTATGAATGTTGTGTATACACTGAGGAGCTCGTGTGCAGGAACTCCGAGGGACTTGAGTCGGACTTGAGCCCCTTGAGATGCTAATACACCTCAATTAGGTCACCCCTTGCCTGTCTGTAGTATAAGCTAGGCAAGTTGAGGCGCTCCAATCTCTCAGGGTAGCTAAGGTGCCGAAGGGCAGGCACCAGTGTGGTGGGCCTCCTTCGAACATTTTCAACCAACTGACAGTCCCTAGCAAATCTCGGGGACCAGACGGGGTATCAGTACTCCAGATGGGGAAGCACCTCACTCTTGAAGATCGTTACGAGGGACGGACCGTCTAGATATCTGAACGACCTTCTTATAAGACCCAATAATTTATTTGCCTGATTTACCTTCTTCTCACAATGGCCCGAGAACTTCAGCTCATTGTCAACATACACACCTAGGTCCTTCTCACATTCAGTCTCAAATAGTGCAGTTTCTTCATCCCGTTTGGACATATGATATGCCTCCTTACCGTTGGTACGCCCCAGGTGCATCCTCTTACACTTCGTGACATTGAATCTCAGCAGCCATTTCTTCGACCATTCTTGGAGCCCACAGAGGTCCTTCTGCAGCTCTTCACATTCCGCTTGGTTCTTGATTTCCCGAAATAACTTGGCGTCATCGGCATACATTTGTATGGAGGAGTGTACAACGTCAGGCATGTCATTTATGAAACAAACAAACAACAGCGGGCCCAATACACTGACCTGTGGTACTCCGCCTGTGACAGGTACGGATGATGATTTCGTGCCATTAATCACCACACACTGCTTGCGGTCATGTAGAAAGTTCTATCCACGCTAGGACATTTCCCCGAATTCCGTACCCTTCCGGTTTGATTTTCAGCCTTTCGTGGGGTACACTGTCGAAAGCCTTGGCAAAATCTAGGTAAATATTGTCGATATTACCTCCCCGTTCTAGAATATGGGTCCAAATATCCAATACCTTGAGCAATTGTGTTAAGAAGGAGCGCCCCGGCATAAAACCGTGTTGGCAATCCTTTACAAGGTTGTTTCGTAGTAGATGTTCCATCGCGGCATCTCGATAATACTCTCAAGTACAGTACTTTACATATTATGCTGGTCAGGCTCACCGGTCTATAGTTGTTCGTGGAGTGACGGTCGCCCCTCTTGAAGATAGGACTCACATAAGCCACTTTCCATTCACTGGGAACCTTTCGTTCATCCAGACATTTACAAAACAGGATCTTCAGGGTCTCGGCAAGCTCGTTGCTTAACTCTCTTAGCACTCTAGGATGCACCATGTCAGGGCCGGGACTCTTATGAACCTTTAGCTTTGACAGTTTATTTCTAATACCCTCTTCTGTGAACACAATGTGAGTCAGTGCTCTGTCGAACCGTCTGTCCTCAAACGCAGAAAGGTTAATCGCATCCTCTCTTGTGAACACCTTGGAAAAGAAGCTGTTCAATGCCTCAGCTTTATCCTGGTCAGAATCTGCGTAACTACCATCTTCAAGCCTCAGGTCTGATACTCTTACTCGCGTTTTTAATTTCGGCTTTGCATAGCGGTAAAACGCCTTTGGGTTTGACTTGACCTCGCTTGCAACCAGCCTCTGGAACTCCTTTTCAGCCCTTCTACATTCTATCTTTGCTTGGTTTCTGGCTCTTGCATACATCCTCCTGTCCTGCTTATCATTTGACCCAACCCATGTCTTGAATTTCTGGGGTTTCTACTTAACTTTGTCGACCGCTGCATGGTTCATGTGTAGGGATCCCCTCGTATTCCTAGAGGCACTGGGTTTGGTCTTGGGTATATATTTATCGATGAAATGGGTCACTTTACTAGTTATGGTATTCAGCGTAGTGTCTGCGTTCTTGTGGCTTAATGAGTCAGGCCAGTGGATACCCCTCATCTCTTCCCTCATCCCGTTGTAATTTCCCCTGTAATATTTGCACCTTGGCCTGGCCTTATCTTGAACTAGGTGACAGTTAAATCTGAATGACAACACTATATGGTGACTGGTGCCAACTCGGGCAAGGTGTTCCAGTTTGGCCACCATACCCTCCTCGTTTGTTATGATGAGGTCTAGTGGCTTGGGTGTTTGCTCCCCTCTGTAATGTGTCTGGTCTCTAACATGTTGGAACAGAAATTTATCTCTCAGAGTTTCTACAAAAAGAGTAGCCGGGTTATTCAAGTCATTTGGGGTGAACTTGTTTCTCCAGTCGATGTTGCCATAGTTAAAGTCCCCCATGATCAGGAGGTGGCTAGGGTTGAGCATCGCCGCGTGTGTATTGGTACCCTGCAATAAATAGTATATACTGCACTTTACTCTTTCAGTTAAGATGTGGTTATAAGTAAAGTATCGGGCGTCTGTTGACATACAGACACAAGTCATCACACACAAAGGCAGGTTTCACCTTCATGTTGCTTCAAGAGTCACGCCTGAGCGAGATATCTCCCTCAGTTATCTCACTCACATGAAAAGGTAAAATAAAACTCATTCCTGGAACTAAAAATTTGTTGATATAATTACCATACAATCCGGTTGGATGCTACATCAGTTTTGTTGTTTTAATAAGTCAGTGATCTGTTGTAGGACCAACAATTAGTTTTCCGAGTCAGTTTTTTCTTCTAAATTCTAGAATTTCTATTGGCAAGTATTTCTTAAAAAGCTGATGAAATGTTGTCAGTTTTGTGGCTATACCACATGAAAAAATAAATGCCAATTTCTCTGTCATTGAAACATATGACAAACAATACAAACGCTGCAAGTACAAATTAGTGCAAAAAAGTTATGAAGGAAATCTGTCTTGTGTTAAATGTACTTGAACTTCTCTTTGGATGACAATGGTTTTGTATACAAAAATAATACGATACCAAATAGTAACTTTTGGGTAAAAAATACATTTGAATAGTGTTGTTCAGCCATGGATACAGAGTGATGTTTACACCGGCAGTAGAGGTTCACCTGACTCACATGTTTGTCTTTCATGTAAGTCACAACCAAATGCCTAATTCTTTTAGAAAAACATCTTGAAACTTGTGTTCAAATATTACTATAAGAGAGCAAATTTACCTGTATCTTTGAAAGGTTCTCAGACTGCCACATTAAGCAGAAAAGAAAGACGCGAGTCATCACGGTATAGTTCTCGTCAGTTGCACGTCACCACAACTCAAATATTACACTGGATATAGCAGCGTGTCTGAGGATATGCTGGCTTCTCGTCAACACTTGTACTCCTCCATGAGTGTGAGCTGAGGACACAGCACGGTGGTGTACTGAGGAACAGCTGCTCGGGTGTCCGTGAGCTGGGCTGTGTAACAAGGTGAATGGTGGGGTGACCTCCATATTGGGTGATGTTTTCCCTCCTCTCACCCGCCTCACATATGACAACAATACCAGACGAACGTTTGCTGCACGAAAACTCACCCAGCGAATGATCGGCAGACGATTGTTTGCTAGTCGATCCTCGCTAGACTAACGCTAGCCTGACGAAAGTTCGCCAGCTCTCAGCAGCAACTTGATATGTTATTTTAGCCAAGCCTATAGATTCCTTCACCGTGCAAGAACCAACAGCTAGGCACAGTGCTGAAGAGCATCCTACTTGTGTTGCTACAAAATTCATCAACTTGAGTGAGAGAAGAAGACACATCAGAAGACCTAAAATACGGATGATTTACCCCATGAAGAAGACTGGGTACTGTACCGCTACCCCATGAAGAAGACTGGGTACTGTACCGCTACCCCATGAAGAAGACTGGGTATTGTACCGCTACCCCATGAAGAAGACTGGGTACTGTACCGCTACCCCATGAAGAAGACTGGGTACTGTACCGCTACCCCATGAAGAAGACTGGGCATGAAGAAGACTGGGTACTGTACCGCTACCCCATGAAGAAGACTGGGTACTGTACCGCTACCCCATGAAGAAGAAGACTGGGTACTGTACCGCTACCCCATGAAGAAGACTGCACTGTACCGCTACTCCCATGAAGAAGACTGGGTACTGTTACCGCTACCCCATGAAGAGACTGGGTACTGTACCGCTACCCCATGTGAAGAAGACTTGGGTGCTGTACCGCTACCCCATGAAGAGACTGGGTACTGTACCGCTACCCTTGAAGAAGACTGGGTACTGTACCGCTACCCCATGAAGAAGACTGTGTACTGTACCCCATGCTACCCCATGAAGAAGACTGGTACTGTACTACCCCATGAAGAAGACTGGGTACTGTACCGCTACCCCATGAAGACTACTCCCATGAAGAAGACTGTGTACTGCACTGCTACCCTGAAGAAGACTGACTGCACTACCGCTACCCCATGAAGAAGACAGATGCTGTACCGCTACCCCATGAAGAAGACTGGCACTGTACCGCTACCCCATGAAGAAGACTGGTACCCCATGAAGAAGACTGAGTACTGGCACCGCTACCCCATGAAGAAGACTACTGTACCGCTACCCCATGAAGAAGACTGGGTGCTGTACCGCTACCCCATGAAGAAGACTGGTACTGTACCGCTACCCCATGAAGAAGACTGTGTACTGTACCGCTACCCCCATGAAGAACCGCTACCCCATGAACTGGGTACTGTCCCGCTACCCCATGAAGAAGACTGGGTGCTGCGATGCCGCTACCCCCATGAAGAAGAAGACTGCACTGTACCGCTACTGAAGAAGACTGGGTACTGCTACCCCATGAAGAAGACTGGTACTACAATCTCCATGAAGAAGACTGCACTGTACTGCTACCCCATGAAGAAGACTGACTACTGTACCGCTACCCCATGAAGAAGACTGGGCTGTGCTACCCCATGCTGGGTACTGTACCCTACCCCATGAAGAAGACTGGGTACTGTACCGCTACCCATGAAGAAGACTGGGTGCTGTATGAAGAAGACTGGGTACTGTACCGCTACCCTGTACCGCTACCCCATGAAGACTGCTACTCCCATGACTGGGTACTGTACTGCCATCTCCATGAAGAAGACTGGGTACTGTACTGCTACCGCTGGGCACCCGCTATGAAGACTGGGTACTGTACCGCTACCCCCATGAAGAAGACTGGGTGCTCTGCCGCTACCCCATGAAAGAAGACTGGAGCTGTACCGCTACCCCATGAAGAAGACTGGGTACTGTACCGCTACCCCACGAAGAAGACTGGGTACTGTACCGCTACCCCATCTGGGTACTGTACCGCTACCCCATGAAGACTGTGCACTGTACCGCTACCCCACGAAGAAGACTGAAGACTGGGTGCTGCACGCCGCTACCCCATGAAGAAGACTGGGTGCTATGGGCTACCCCATGAAAGAAGACTGGCACTGTGGGTGCCACACCCCATGAAGAAGACTGGTACTGTACCGCTACCCCATGAAGAAGAGACTGGGTACTGTACCGCTACCCATGAAGAAGACTGGGTACTGTACCGCTACCCCATGAAGAAGCTACCCATGAAGAAGACTGGGTGCCTGTGCCGCTACTGTACTACCCCATGCTACCCTGCTATGAAGAGACTGGGTACTGTACCGCTACCCCATGAAGAAGACTGGCCGCTACCCCATGTGTGTACTGTGCTACTACCCCATGAAGAAGACTGTGTACTGTACCGCTACCCCATGAAGAAGACTGGGTGCTGTACCGCTACCCCCCCCCATGAAGAAGACTGGAAAGAGACTGTGTACTGTACCGCTACCCCATGAAGACTGAGTACTGTACCGCTACCCCATGAAGAAGACTGGGTACTGTACCGCTACCCCCATGAAGAGACTGTGTGCTGTACTGCTACCCCCATGAAGAGACTGTGTACTGTACCGCTACCCCCATGAAGAAGACCCCATGATGTACCGCTACCCCCATGAAGAGTCTGGGTACTGTAAATACCGCTACCCCATGAAGAAGACTGAGTACTGTACCGCTACCCCACGACAGAAGACTGGGTACTGTACCGCTACCCACGAAGAAGACTGGGTGCTGTACTACCACTGGGTGCTGTACCCACCCCAGAAGAAGACTGGGTACTGTACCGCTACCCCTCGAAGAAAAGACTGGTACTGTACCGCTACCCCACGAAGAAGACTGGGTACTGTACCGCTACCCCATGAAGAAGACTGGGTACTGTACCGCTACCCCACCCATGAACTGTGCCGCTACCCCATGAAGACCTCACAGAAAGAAGACTTGGTTACCTCACGAAGAAGATGGGTATCAAATGCCGCCCCTTGAACAAGACTGTACTGTACTGTTACCTCACGAAGAAGACTGTACTGTACCGCTACCCCACGAGAAGACTGTACTGTACCGCTACCCCACGAAGAAGACTGGGTACGTACCGCTACCTCATCGAAAGAAGACTGGCTACCCCGAAGAAGACTGCACTGTACCGTTACCTCAATGAAGAAGCATGCCTGTACCGCTACCCCTTGAACAAGACTGGGTACTGTACCGCTACACCTTGAACAAGACTGGGTACTGTACCGCTACCCCACGAAGAAGACTGGGTACTGTACCGCGACCTCATGACGCCAAGCCCTCATTTCCTCAGATCTTGTCAAATATTATGAATAAATGAAAGGCTTTCCTTTTTTAAATATACAATCTGATACAGCAAAAATATATTTGCTCCCGGCAAGCTAACTAGTCTCTCCTTAATACTAAATCACACAACATTAATTTAATATATATATATATATATATATATATATATATATATATATATATATATATATATATATATATATATATATATATATATATATATATATATATATATATATATATATATATATATATATGGTAATACTGAACATAGAATGTAAGGACAATTAAGGCATGCAATAAATATTCTGTTTCCATAATTATTATATCTCTATAAACCATTAGCTAAACATAACACAACACTGACCTTATTTTGGGAGGTTTTTGAAAAGCGCTTCAGAAGTGCTCTTCAATAAATATAATTTGATCGTCTTTCAAAATATTTTTATCCGATTCATGGTGCACCAAGTGTATCCGTAAATGAGTAATTCATTTATAGAAAACTGGTAACAGTTTTCCTTGGATAAAGGTGTAAGTAAAGACAATCTCAATAGTCTACAATAAGTTTTCATCCATTAATCTTTTACCTCGTGGAACGTGAAGAACCTTGAATAGTCTCTACTCCTCTTCGCTACTGTAACAATTCTCTCATAAGCTAAACACTCCTATTACACTTCACATAACCTTTGGTCCTCTTCCCTAAGGGTTCACTAGATCCGACATTACCAAATATTGACCGAGCAGACAAATCCAAAATGAATGTCTATTGCAATTCACTGAGTTGGGGTTCCTTCCTGTTAACAGTGTTGGCGAGCTACAAGTCCCATGGGTGGCCTCAGGAGCTGGGCTGTTGTGTGGACCTTGGCCGGGGATGTTAAGTCATTAATTAACAGTGAGAATTGCATACAGCAGTTTTGTTTTTGTAGACTGTTCTTGTTAGTTTGATAGTGATTTTGCTAACTTATAGTCTTTTTGTTGACTTTTTGTTAAGATGATAAGAGTTTTTGCCAGCTGATGATCTTTCGTTTAGTGTTTTTGTTAAGCTATGTTCGTATCATAAAACACTGAGGAAATATCCCCCCCATTTCATAGAAATTAAATTTTCTTTCATTTATTACAAAACTCTGTCAATATTTCTTGTTTGTCTTATGACTGTGTGTTACATATTGCCAATATTCTTGCTTCTATGACTGAGGAAAGTGATACAAAAAATTTCCGGTCGATTATTATACTGAACTCGAACGGACTAACTGCTGTGTGAGGAATTACGTAAATAAAGTGTATAATTGAATGATTACAGTATTTCACCGTGAACATCTATGACATGTTTTCTCTTATATCTTCATAAAGTCTAGTCCACGTCAACGTTATAGACTCCATATATATATATATATATATATATATATATATATATATATATATATATATATATATATATATATATATATATATATATATATATCTTCCAATACTTTATTTACTCAACATATAAATTTCATTAAGTGCATATCATTCTGTATAACTTCAGTGTTTATATATATCAGTGTATTAGTGACGTGTACGTACAGAAGATCAGTGCAATGCTTCACTCTGACAAACTCTAACTATGAATCCTTACAAAGATATGTACCAAACTAAATTTGAACTGTACATCGTATATCAAACAAAACAATATTAAAAAAAAATCTAATTACCGTACTGTATTCTAAAATGATTGAACCTTGCAGAACAACCCCCCTTTTTGTTTTCTTGTTCAAGGTTCTGAGAAGGTTTGAGGGTGAATATATATATGGAATGATTAAAGTTTGAGTCAGTTCTGTTATGGTAAACTGTTGGAGATGATGCCACTCTTCCACCCAAATTAGGAGTATTCATGAACAGTTCAGCGTTGTATAGTAACCACCAATTATTATAAACCATACGTTGAAGAAAGATATGTTCTTTTTTCAGTATTCCTGGAGATAGATGATGGCACCACAAGAATGTTATAATAAGTTGAGAATCTTGATGGTATAGTATATTCCCAACCTTAGTGAAGGAGACGCGCCATCACCACAGATAAACATATAATAAAACAAATTATCATATAAAAAATAGCAGTGATAGCAACAACAATAATATTGATAAAAATAATAATGACAACAATATTAATAAATATAATAATAATAATAATAATAATAATAATAATAATAATAATAATAATAATAATAGTAATAATAGTAGTAATAATAATAATAATAATAATAGTAATAGTAATAATAATAATAATAATGATAATAATAATAATAATAATAATAATAATAATAATAATAATAATAATAATAAAAATAATAATAATAATTAGACCCATAATAAAAAAATAAACTTTGGTTTTTGATTTCCTTGAGACATTGCCAAGACGCACAACATTACCATACATGTACAGTACAGTATAAAGCCAGGGGGGGAATTCAGAATGCATCAACGCTTTGCTATTATCAAAAAAAAAATGCATGATATATAAAGAAATATTGTCATTTTAGACCAGATGAAGTATCCTGTACTACACTAATACTGAAACACTAACGCATCCATTACCTCCAGTTTACTTTTGTACTAAGGGATGAGAGAGCGAATTAACTTGATATAGAACAGAAAACTAAGTACTGTATGAAGACCAGGCTGCTCTGAGGTGGTGTGTGCATTCTACCTCATCACTGATCGCTCCGTGGAACTGTTCCTATTGTTTCACTTAATGGATGTTTTCACTATAGTTACATATAATAGATATTTTCACGATACAGTAGTTTCACATAATGGATGTTTGCTCTATAGTTTGATATAATGGATGTTTTCACTATACTGTACTAGTAACATCATAATATAGGTGTATATATACGGTATCTAGTTTTCATTACTCTAACCTAACCCTTAGCATAAATATAACTCTTTTTAAGTACAACAAACTTTGCATTAGGTACAGATAACAGTTTTATGTCAGTGTATACATTCGTGGCAAAATTACTTATACAGCCACTTGTGTTTAAATATCTCCAATAATCAAGACACACACATAGATAATTATTTCATTACCTTTTCTAATTAATTTATATTATATTCGTTTGAATTAATAGATATTTTAAAATTTTTTATAGTCGTTTTTCTTTTGTAATGGTTTCCTATATGTGGCAGTAACTTAAGTCGGCGTCTAGTGTTGGTTTCATAGACACGCAATCTTCAAACTACTGTATGTGGGAATGGTGGCCGCAGAAACTCTCTCACTCTCTCACTCACACACACACACACACACACACACGCGATCTGTCTGAATGTAAGTTATTAATTTTCTTATACCAACCACCACGTCTTGTCACTTCTCTTCATGAATTATTACTTTCTAACTAACGTATCACTGCAAATTTAATGCCAAGACCAAACTGAAGGAACACAGGTAAGTGCTGTTCTCTGTACGTGTCCCATTCTACTGTTTATATCAAGTCTTTTTTGGTACATAAATCCAGGTTGTGTTAAACTCCTCAGTAGTACTCTCTAATTGCCTTTGGTTTTTTTTGTTAGCTGTAAATATATTCTTACACTTTTTAAATGTTTTGAGTTCGAAGCCCTTCAAGTTATATGTTTATGTTATAAGAGATTTTTTGGTATACAGTAACTCTTTCGTTTCTTGCTGTATTTGTTCCTTGTTAAAAGAGTTCTTCTCGTTAAAACTGCTCCATGATAAACCAGTTCCTCTTCTTAAAACCTGTTCTATATCACACCAGTTCCTCCTGGACCAATTTTTCTCAATTTTCACTTCTTGCCTCAAGTTGTGCTCCCTATCGCGAGAAAAATTCCTGCATCTTTATTTTCAATACGAGTTTTCTTTATGTATACAGTATATATATCTTTAGACAGGCTTAAAACACTTCCACCCAATTCTCCTTCCACTCTCCTCCTTCCCGCTCATTTAGCCTTCTGTTCCTCCTCTTCCTCTTCTTCCTCTTTCTCTGCCTCCTTTCTCATAGAGGGCGTGGCGGGTGTCGGGTCGTCGTGAAACAAGGGGTTCTTCACCTCCATCTCGCCAGTCTGTGGAGAAAATGACCAGTTAGTGACACGCCAAAGTAAACTATAGTAGATGATAATGGTAAATGCCTAACAATAACTCTGAAAACACTAACGGAATCTAATATATGATAAACAATAGACACCGGTACTTGTATTAAGATTTATAAGGAATTATGATAAATAGTAAATAATGGAAGTGAAGACTAAAAGATTAAAAAAACAACAACTAACACCCAAATTTAGAAGACCATATAATAAAACAGAAGAAAAAATAATATAAAAAAATACATTTACAAAGAGAGTGGTTGTCTGTAGGTCAAAAGATTAATCCCCCCACACCTCCGGAAACTGTCAACTTAGGACGGGAGAACCCCGAATTTAATTTAGCAGCTACTTATGAACAATTTATTGCGACAATCAATAATGCCCAAAATAAACACATCCCTAAAAGAAAATTCAGATCGATACGGAACCAACCAAAATGGATGAATAATAGACTCTTAGATCTTCTAGGGAAAAATAAAGGAGTATATAGAAAAGTTAAGAAAGGCGAAAATCACTTACTTGGTTACTATCAGAACCTAACAAGACAGGTAAAAACAGAAATTAGGAAAGCAAAGAGAAATTATGAAATCAAGGTAGCAAACGAATCGAAAAATAACCCCAAAGCTTTTTATCAACTGTATAAATCAAAGGTTAGAGACACAATAGGTCCCCTTAAAACTACGACAGGAGAAATGACTGATGATGAGTTAGAAATGTGTAGTACGTTAAATAGTCATTTTCGCTCTGTATTCACAAATGAAAACCTAGCACAGTTTCCAGAAGTTCATAAGGTATATAACGACAGTATAGAAAATATGTTGATGAATATCAATATTACTAGTAACGATGTGCTTTAAGTAATTAACAAACTGAAGCCTCATAAATCGCCTGGTCCAGACGAGGTATATGCTAAAATATTAAAAGAATGTAGAGATGAGTTGAGTAATCCATTAGCAGTTTTATTTAATAAGTCATTAGAATCGGGCCTAGAGCCAGAAGCTTGGAAACTTGCAAATGTAGTTCCGATTTTCAAAAAAGGTGATAAATCAATTGCATCAAATTACCGTCCCATTAGTCTCACATCAATCATAGGCAAGTTGCTTGAGTCAATTATTGCTCCGAAAATCAGAAGCCACCTTGAAACATTCAACTTAATTCATTCTTCTCAGCACGGGTTCACCCGGATTTTCTTGTCTCACAGATTTGCTTAGCTTTTTCTCAGAAGTATATGAAGCGGTAGATAATGATAAGTCATATGATATAATTTATTTAGATTTCAGTTAAGCATTCGATAGAGTCCCTCATGAGAGATTGATAAGGAAGGTAGAAGCACATGGAATAGGTGGATCATTATTAAAATGGATTAGGTCATGGTTAACTGGTAGGAAACAAAGAGTCAGCATAAATGGATTTAAGTCAGACTGGGGTGCGGTCAAAAGCGGAGTTCCCCAGGGATCTGTATTAGGCCCTCTGCTGTTTGTTATATTCATTAATGATCTTGATTTAGGTATAACTAGTAGGATTAGTAAATTTGCAGATGATACCAAAATGGGGAGAGTGATAAATTCAGACAGTGACTTTGAACACCTTCAAAGAGATCTAGATACCTTACATGAGTGGTCAGTAGACTGGCAAATGAATTTTAATACTGATAAATGCAAGGTACTACAGATAGGGAAGACGAATACAAACGTTAAGTATAAACTAGGTAACACGGAAATAGAAAACTCAGATTGTGAAAAAGATCTAGGTGTATTTGTTAGCAACGACTTGAAACCTAGAAAACAATGTATTAGCGTTCGCAACAAGGCAAACAGGATTCTTGGGTTCATATCTAGGAGTTTGAGTAACAGAACTGCTGACGTTATCTTGAAACTTTACCTAGCATTAGTGAGGCCACACATGGATTATGCGGTTCAATTCTGGTGTCCTTATTATAGAATGGACATAGATTCTTTGGAGAGAGTACAAAGAAGAATGACAAAAATGATCCATAATATTAGAAACCTTCCATATGAAGAAAGACTGAAAAGCTTAGGCTTGCATTCATTAGAGAGGCATAGAGTTAGGGGAGGTATGATAGAGGTGTTCAAGTGGGTAAGTGGGATTAACAAGGGTAAAATGGAAGATGTTCTGAAGCTCAGAAATAACGAAATAACTAGAACAAATGGCTTTAAATTAGATAAATTCCGATTCAGAAAGGATATAGGCAAGCACTGGTTTGGTAATAGAGTTGTGGATATGTGGAATAGGCTACCGAGTGCTATAGTAGGATCGGGGACGCTAGGGAGCTTCAAGACGAAGTTGGATAGGCACATGGAGGTGCTGGGATGGGTGTGAAAGGGATCTGCCCTGTATGGGCCAGTCGGCCTCCTGCAGTATCCCACTTTCTTATGTTCTTATGTTACTTAAAAGAGATTAACTTGTTGACGTAGATGTTGGGAGAAGTGATAAAGTGAGAAAAAATCCAAAGATAATTAGTTCTATATATTTTCTCTTTTTTCTTTTCTTAATTTTATGAAATTATTCAGTTGTTACGTTGCTTCCTTCCTTAACGGACCAAGATTCACATCTGGTCAGCATTATCATTACTTTACCTTATTCTGAGAACTTTGTGATAATTTGATCTCAGAAGGAAATAAGTATCTTTGATTAATATTAAAATACATCAGACATTGCATACGAATGAAATATAGTATATATATTATTCTATTAGATACGTGCGGTAGGTTATGAAAGGTAAGCACAATGAACATTTAATTAGTTACAGATTATATTACAGTTTACGTCCACGGGTCACATCTAAACTCTTTCCACACATCTCAATTAATGTTGAATGAAACTGATGTTATCTTGGAAGAACTGTGTCGGAGCTCTGGGTTCACTACAGGTGTCGCCCACTGCACGCCACACCTCCTCAGATCATGATATATTGATGAGGAGTTATTTCGTCTTTCCCAGCAGTAGGGATGAGCTTGCAAGCCCTGAGGTGTGAGGGCAAGAGGCTAGCTGTATCCATATACCCTCCGGCCTCAGACATTCACCTTCAACCATTCATAGAGACGGGCGGAAGGAGGGGCCTGGCGGGGAGAGGGGCCTGGTGGAGGGAGGGGATGGGCGGAGGGAAGGGATAGGCGGAACGAGGGGACGAAGGAGGGAAGGGCCGGGCGGAGTGAAGGGCCGGGCGGAGTGAAGGGCCGGGCGGAGTGAAGGGCCGGGCGGAGGGAAGGGCTGGGCGTAGGGATGTGCTGGGTGTAGAGAAGGGACGGGCGGAGGTGAGGGACTAGGCGGAGGTGAGGGGCCAGGCGCAGGGAAGGGTCGGGCAGAGCGGAGGTGAGGGGCCAGGCGAAGTGACGAGCCAAGGGGTGCGTTGGTCGTTGTCTCAGATCAACAAAAGATAAACATTCCTCGTAAATGAAGAAACAAGAGCGCACCAAACTGCTTAATTAAACCAAAACGCCAAACAAACACACGGAAAATACCAGCATCAAAATTACACACTGAGACTATTACCTTAACTAGATACGTCCACTCAGCACTAAATAAAAGACTCAAGTGAGTTAAAATAGTGTTTATTCTCCAGTTTCTGTACCTGAATAATATTTAGTGATATGTGAACTAATTAAGATATAGATTTAGTGTAAGTTTGATGTATCATTCACCATAGCCTTTGTTTCTATGTATGTATGTATGTATGTATGTTTTTCTGAGTGTATAATAACGTCTACACACACACACACACACACACACACACACACGTCACTCACACGTCACTCACCGGGGCTAGGCCAGGACACTCGTACACCGTGTACTCATTCTCCTCGCCCTCCTCCTCCGAGTCCACGTCTGAGGTTGACCCGTGACGCTCTCCTCCCGACGACCTGTAAGATGGACATCACTTAATGGGCAATACTTGCTGGGCAATGGATCAGTGAACAATAGCTGCTGGGCAATGGATCAATGGGCGTATCTTTAAAACTATCATGTTTCTTTTTATCGAGAATAAGTTAGAAATTAAGAAAAATGCAAAGTCGCTCTATGGTAATTTATGTGAAATTTCGATATGAATAAAAAATATGTTCCTTTAACTGTTCTATATAATAAATATTGCAAAATGACAATGCATACAGACCTTGAGAAACGCTTCTGCTATAATCTTTAATAAAATACCTATACATATATTTGTATCTGTTCCCATCCTGGTAAAAAAATGAATGAATGCAAGTTGAATAAACTGGACCAAACACAAATAGGTTACTGGGTGAGGATGAGGAGCAGGCAGGTGAACACGACTCACTTCTCAAGGGCTATCATCTGCTGCTTCTGGTGCTGGTAGTGGTACATGTGGGCCGACTGAGCCAGTTTACGGTCCCCTGAAGAAGGTGAGAGGTCCTTGTTGGGGCCAGTTACTCCGTAGGCCGGGTACTCCGCATCTTGTGCTGCCTTGTGACTCTTGTTCAGCCTGTAACGACACAAGAATTATACGTTAATAAATTTAATGATACTGTGTGTTTGAGAGAGAGAGAGAGAGAGAGAGAGAGAGAGAGAGAGAGAGAGAGAGAGAGAGAATACACTGCCAATCCTCTGAGCATAATGGATTAGCTTAATGAATAAGGTACCTTCAGTCCAACTCCTGAATACAATGACTAAATCACACTCGACAGTCACTCACTCTAGCAGCAATGAAAAAATCTATCATCATCTTGTTTACCAACACCTGTGTGTGTGTGTGTGCGCGCCAG
>NW_024732238.1:949819-1012770 GCF_018991925.1 Homarus americanus
AGTACCTATACTTAGACTTGAATCAAAAATCCATTTTTTGGCCGAAATGACGAAAATTGTAAAAGTCTATAGCTTTTGAAGGATTTTTTAAGCTTAAAATACGTTTTTCTTCTGAACTAAAATTTAATGCATTTAATCCATTTAAGTACATCCAGAATAATAAGACACACCAAGAAATGACCTCGAAACCCATAAGTGGCGAGTAATTAGGCATTGGTAAAAAGAATTAAAAGAGCCTGCAAAACTATTTGAACATTTTTCAAAATACTTGGAAACGTTGATATAATCAAGAGGAAGTCAAATTGCCACAGATCCTCATGCCAAAAAGTACATTCAGGAGTGCCTGAGCACTGAAATTTTTGGAAACAAAATCTATTTTTGGGCTGAATGACGAAAATTGTGGGTGCCCATAGCCTTAAAGGATTTTTGCCAATACGTTTTCTCTGAATCAAAATTTAATGTGTGCCTAACTATTTAAGCGTAATATCCAGAATAATACATAAGCACCAAGAAAATGATCTGAAAACCCATAAGCAGTGAGTAAGATTAGGTAAAAAGTAATTTAAAAAAATATTCCCAAAAAATCACTTGAACATTTTCTAAAAGCTTATTGGAACAAGTTATAACTGGTGATATCAAATTTTGGTTAATAGATCCCCAAGCAAGTACATTCAGTAGTACCTATACTGAATTCCTTGAACAACCATTTTTTGGCTGAAATGGACGAAAATTGTAAGTCTATATTTCCATGATTTCTGGCCAAAAATACATGTTTTCTCTGAACTAAAAATTTAATGTGCCTAACTATTTAAGTACATCCAGAATAATACACAAGCACCAAGAAATGACCTCGAAAACCCATATGGCGAGTAATGTTAGCATTGCAAAAAGTAATTAAAAATATTCTAAAATCATTTGAACATTTTCTAAAAGCCATTTGAAAACAAGTTAGTAATCTCTGGTGATATCAAATTTTAAGTAATAGGATCCCAAGGTGCAATATCCGAGAGGAGTAATTCTATACTGAAATTTTGAACGTAACCATTTTTAGCCGAAATATTTGAAAATTGTAAGTCTATAGCCTTTTAAAGGATTTTTGGCCAAAAATATGCTTTTCTCTGAACTAAAATTTAATGTGCCTAACTATTTAAGTACATCCAGAATAATACACAAGTACCCAAGAAATGACCTCGGAAAACCCATGGCGGCGAGTAATTAAAGATGGGTAAAAGTGGCCTGTAAAATATCTTGTAAAAAATCATTTGAACATTTTCAAAAGCCATCGGAACAAGCGGTAATCAAGATATCAAATTTCTACATTAGATCCTCAAGTGCAGTATCTGTAGGAATATACGGAAATTTTTAATAAAATCCATTTTTGGGCTTGAAATTTGTAAGTCTATAGCTCTTAAAGCATTTTGGCCAAAATACGTTTTTCTCTGAACTAAAATTTCACGCCTAACTATTTAAGTATACATCCAGAATAATACACAAGCACCAAGAAATGACCTCAGAAAACCCCATAGTGGCGAGTAATAGTACATTGGTAAAAGTAATTAAAATATCGTAAAAATCATTTGAACATTTTCAAAAAGCCATTTTGAACAAGTTATAATTCCAGATATCAATTCTTGGTTAACAGATCCTGGCGCAAAAAATATCTAAAAGAGTACTGTTTTATATTGTACTTTCTGAACAAAACTTATTTTTTGGCCAGAAATGCATTGAAAATTGTAAGTCTATAGCTCAAAGAACAAAAATACGTTTTCTCCAACCAAAATTTAATGTGCATAACTATTTAAGTACATCCAGAATAATACACAACACCAAGAAATGACCTCGAAAAACCCATAAACAGTAATTAGCATTTAATTAAAATATTCTAAAAAATCATTTACATTTTCAAAAGCCATTGAACAAGTTATAATCAAGATATCAAATTTGCTAACAGATCCTCAAGCAGCAACATTCAGAGCAATCTATACTGAAATTTTGAACAAAATCCATTTTTTACCGAAATGACAAAATTGTAAGTCTATAGCCTTAGCGATAGCCAAAATATGTTTTCTCTGAACTAAAATTTAACGTGCCCAACTACTTAGCTATCCAGAATAATACACAGCAACCAAGAAATGGACTGAACAAAATCCATTTTTTGGCCGAAATGACAAAAATTGTAAGTCTAAAGCCTTAAAGGATTTTGGCCAAAAATACTTTTTCTCTCTGAACTAAAATTCTACGTGCCTGTTCATTTAAGTACATCCAGAATAATACACAAGCACCAAGAATGACCTCGAAAACCCATAAGTGGCGAGTAATTAGCATTGCAAAAAGTAATTAAAATATTCTAAAAATCATTTGAACATTCTCTAAAAGCCATTTGAACAAGTTATAATCAAGATATCAAATTTTGGTTAACAGATCCTTAAGCAGCACATTCAGGAGTACCTATACTGAAATTCTGAACAAAATCCATTTTTTGGCCGAAATGACGAAAATTGTAAGTCTATAGCCTTAAAGGATTTTTGGCCAAAAATACGTTTTCTCTGAACTAAAATTTAATGTGCCTAACTATTTAAGTACATCCAGAATAATACACAAGCACCAAGAAATGACCTCGAAAACCCATAAGTGGCGAGTAATTAGCATTGCAAAAGTAATTAAAATATTCTAAAAATCATTTGAACATTTTCTAAAAGCCATTTGAACAAGTTATAATCAAGATATCAAATTTTGGTTAACAGATCCTTAAGCAGCACATTCAGGAGTACCTATACTGAAATTTTGAACAAAATCCATTTTTTGGCCGAAAATGACAAAAATTGTAAGTCTAAAGCCTTAAAGGATTTTTGGCCAAAAAATACGTTTTCTCTCTGAACTAAAATTTAATGTGCCTAACTATTTAAGTACATCCAGAATAATACACAAGCACCAAGAAATGACCTCGAAAACCCATAAGTGCCGAGTAATTAGCATTGCAAAAGTAATTAAAATATTCTAAAAATCAATTGAACATTTTCTAAAAGCCATTTGAACAAGTTATAATCAAGATATCAAATTTTGGTTAACAGATCCTTAGGCAGCACATTCAGGAGTACCTATACTGAAATTTTAAACAAAATCCATTTTTTGGCCGAAATGACGAAAATTGTAAGTCTAAAGCCTTAAAGGATTTTTGGCCAAAATACGTTTTCTCTCTGAACTAAAATTTAATGTGCCTAACTATTTAAGTACATCCAGAATAATACACAAGCACCAAGAAATGACCTCGAAAACCCATAAGTGGCGAGTAATTAGCATTGCAAAAGTAATTAAAATATTCTAAAAATCATTTGAACATTTTCTAAAAGCCATTTGAACAAGTTATAATCAAGATATCAAATTTTGGTTAACAGATCCTTAAGCAGCACATTCAGGAGTACCTATACTGAAATTTTGAACAAAATCCATTTTTTGGCCGAAAATGACAAAAATTGTAAGTCTATATGCCTTAAAGGATTTTTGGCCAAAAATACGTTTTCTCTCTGAACTAAAATTTAATGTGCCTAACTATTTAAGTACATCCAGAATAATACACAAGCACCAAGAAATGACCTCGAAAACCCATAAGTGGCGAGTAATTAGCATTGCAAAAGTAATTAAAATATTCTAAAAATCATTTGAACATTTTCTAAAAGCCATTTGAACAAGTTATAATCAAGATATCAAATTTTGGTTAACAGATCCTTAAGCAGCACATTCAGGAGTACCTATACTGAAATTTTGAACAAAATCCATTTTTTGGCCGAAAATGACAAAAATTGTAAGTCTAAAGCCTTAACGGATTTTTGGCCAAAAATACGTTTTCTCTCTGAACTAAAATTTAATGTGCCTAACTATTTAAGTACATCCAGAATAATACACAAGCACCAAGAAATGACCTCGAAAACCCATAAGTGGCGAGTAATTAGCATTGCAAAAGTAATTAAAATATTCTAAAAATCATTTGAACATTTTCTAAAAGCCATTTGAACAAGTTACACCTTGGATCATCACTCAGGCGTGTCATAGCACCCTGCCACACCCTAGGTCATCACTCAAGCGTGTCATTGCATCCTGCCACACCCTGGAGCAATACTTAGGCGTGTCATTTCACCCTGCCACACCCTGGACCATCACTTAGGCGTGTCATTGCAACCTGCCGCACCCTGGAGCATCACTTAGGCGTGTCATAGCACCCTGCCACACCCTGGACCATCACTTAGGCGTGTCATGGCAACCTGCCACACCCTGGACCATCACTTAGGCGTGTCATTGCACCCTGCCACACCCTGGACCATCACTCAGGCGTGTCATAACATCCTGCTACACCCTAGGTCATCACTCAAGCGTGTCATAACATCCTGCCACACCCTAGGTCATCACTCAAGCGTGTCCTAACAGCTTACCAAGACCCAGCATGTCCTACTCATGTTCAAGGCTTGCAGATAGAGAACGTGAGATTAATAATGCATGAGGTAATTAGATTCTATCTCCGTCCATCTCACGGCGACGATTACTAGGCAGAGTGTTATTCCGCGCCGGGTCCTCTGATGCCTCTTGTAGGAAGTGAGTGTTGAAGGTGTTGTTGGTGGTGGTGGTGTATGGTGGTGTGTAGCTGGGAGGGCAGTGGCGGTGTGTGGCTGGGAGGGGTAGTGGTGGCGGTGTGTGGCAGGGAGGGGTAGTGGTGGCGGTGTGTGGGCAGGGAGGGGTAGTGGTGGCAGGGTAGTGGTGGCGGTGTGTGCAGGGAGGGGTAGTGGCGGTGTGTGTGCAGGTAGTGGTGGCGGTGTGTGGCAGGGAGGGGTAGTGGTGGCGGTGTGTGGCAGGGAGGGGTAGTGTGGTGGTGTGTGGCAGGGAGGGGTAGGTGGTGGTGGTGTGTGGCAGGGAGGGGTAGTGGTGGCGGTGTGTGGCAGGGAGGGGTAGTGGTGGCGGTGTGTGGCAGGGAGGGGTAGTGGTGGTAGTATCTGTATCTAAAGCAATACTAAGACCGTATTTCTCGCTCTACTGATCAATATAATTCCCGGAGTGACAGCAGGCAAGATCACATGGCCGTCAATGACACAGGTGCTGGGCCGTCCTGTCAGGTGTATTGTGTGGCGTGACGTCACTAAAAGGTGGTTACTGTACTCATCAGTGACACAAAGACGCGTCTATACAATGAACCTATCAGGGAAGTCTTTTCGGAGCTAGATAGGTTGATGAAGGAGAGGTGAGGAAGCGGTGTATGGGTAATAGTGCTTCAGGGTAACTATGCTTCTGTTACTGTACACTGGAGGAAGGAGAAGCTCTATGTGCGTTGCTCCAGTGTTACTACAAATTCATACCTGGAGGAAACTCATGTTTAAGTTTAGGGGTTAAAAAGTTGGAATAGCATTTTTTTGAAACCAAAGAGACACGACAAATGTCTTCGTTTTTATCGCGCACGCACACACGCACACACGCACACACGCACACACGCACTCACGCACGCGCGCAGGTGAAAATGAGAGGTTAGTATTACAGTATTACAGAGAGAGAGAGAGAAAGAGAGAGAGAAAGAGAGAGAGAGAGAGAGTATTATATTCATCTGTATAATATGTTTTTGCTTTACGCATACATACGGAGACACATACACACGCAGGCAGACAGACAGACTGACATTTAAACCCTTCAGGTCATATTTAACAATGTAACTTTTACGTAGTGGATAAATAATTCTGACCTTCAAAACATTCCTCTGTCAATATTATACACACAAAAATAACATTATGCTGGAAACAATAGCGAGTTGTGTTTATTTCATCCATAGGGAAAAACGATATAACCTAACAATGAAGTAAATGTTGGTATAACTAATGAGTCTTAAATGTTGGTATATTTATTGGGTGAGCAGTGTTGTTATGTCTATTTAATCAGTAATAAATGTTAGCATATATACCAGTAGACGTCAATAAGGCTTGATATAATACTGAAGACGAGGGAGCTAACATCTTTGAGTAACTCTTAAGAGAAAACCAAGACACACAGATACGAGGAATAAAATAAGATTTAAATGCCTTGTTTTCGGTCAGGCTCAACTTCCACCTGAGGAAAAAGACAACCCAGTATGAGAAAATATTTATACTGGGAACATTGTAGATTTTCATTGACCTTAACAAAGCATTTTCCATCGTATATGAAAGAACATTTCCCCTTGGGGCGACAAGACACAAGGTGGTCGGAGTTTAGTTTTTGGTGTTGTTTAAGTTTTAATTTGAAGATTATTGTGAAGTGTGTGTGTGTGTGTGTGTGTGTGTGTGTGTGTGTGTGTGTGTGTGTGTGTGTGTGTGTGTAAAGGGATTTTTCCCTAATAAAGGTGATCAAAGATATGATTATAAGTTTGGTTATGATTATATTAGGTTACGGTTAAATTAGGTTTGATTACGTTAGGTTTAGGTTAGATTAATGTTGGGTCATGCGACAGGAAATATTAGGTTAGGTTAAGTTGCATTCGGTTTAAGTTAGATTAGGATAACCAAGTTCAGGTTAGATTACGTTTCGTTAGATTAGAGTAGATTAAAATAGCAAAGTTTAGGTTAAGTTAGGGTAGGCTAAATTAGATTAGATTAAATAGGATTAGGCAACATCAGGTATGGTTAGGTTAGGTTACATCAGATAAGGTAACGTCAGATTAGGTTAGCGTAAAGTAAGATCCTGGGACTTGGATTCACATATGGCCGTACGTAAAAGTTTTCCTCTGACTAGTGACGGGAGGAATCATATCCTTCACTTTAAAATATGTCAGAAAATTACCTTCCACAAGCATCCAAGTTGAACTAAGACTTTACCCCTTCTAGATGTGTCATTTTATCCTTAGTTAGGGTGAAACATTGACTTACGAACCTTTGAAAATATTATACGGTCGTGTTTGTTTTTTATTATCAGGGTCCTATTTATTGACGGTCACGCAGGCGGCTTTTTCATCTCCGCTTTGTAAAGTTTATAATGAATTCTTGTATGAAGTTCATTAGTTAAGTTTACCCACACTTTTGCAGGGTTATAGACCAGCGTCACTTGACTAATGGTGTGTGTGTGTGTGTGTGTGTGTGTGTGTGTGTGTGTGTGTGTGTGTGTGTGTGTCTGTGTGTGCGCGCGCACACACAGACCATCTAAACTGATGGATCGATCTCTTAACACCGCCTGTGGGAGGGCTGGAAGTAATATCCGTTGTGACTCCACCTGACGGTAACACAATTGAACAAGGGGTTAGAATTAACAACTGGGCATCCACTCTACAAACTGAATTAGTTACCATACCCATAGCTATTCAATTTATTAAAACCACTGTTACTGACAGTCTCATCGTCACTGATTCTCTATCCTCACTATACTTGCCCTTGACACCCTCAACTTCAGTTGTCACGCTCTTGTCTCTGAAGCCAGACACAAATATACGTGCCTTGTTGACCGGGGTGTCAAGATCAAACTGTTGTGGATCCCCTCTCACATAGGCCTTAAAGAACATGACAGAGTTGATGCCCTCACCAAACTCGCGTATAATAAAGACACTGTTGAATACAATCTGGGCCTGTCAAAAAGAACCCTTAAAACTGTAATGAGGAAGGAACTTACTAATGAATTTGATGCAAGAAGACAAGTGCAAACAGGCACTAGTCGATCCATTGTTTACCATGATGAGATGTATCAAGTGAAACATGTATATGGAGCAAGTAACAAGATCACTAGATTACAAGTTGTTGTAACCGCTAGACTAAGGTTAGGATATAAGTACCTCTGGCAGTATGTTCCTCAAGCAGATGTGAACAAGACTAAATATAAAGTGTGTGGCCAGACATATGGCCACACACTTGAACACTACGTCCTCGACTGTGTGAAGATAGAACCTTTTAGGGGCAGGTGTGAAATGGTATAACACTTTATCTCTGATGGCAAGATAGCTGACCTATTAAGATTGTATCCACCAAACACACAATGTCCTTGAATACCTCTTACGCAAATGTGAATAACAAATTGTGCGGCCAGATATACTGCCTCACACTCCTGTACTCACGCAGTTGCGAATAAGTTACCCTCTATATAGAACTAAACAAAGAATCTATTTTTGAAGTACTCTGTGACATTCAATGTCATAATATCCTGACCACGGGGGTTAGTTATACTGACCCTTTGTGAACTCTACTCCGTAATCTTTTTGAGCTACCGCTCACAGGATTCGTATGGGGTGCACAATAAACTAGCCGCTTTCAGCGGCAAAATGAAAAAAAATGGATAACACACACACGCACACTCAAAAAACTCTCAGTAGACAAACAATCTGACGAATAATTACACCAGAGATTCTTTTCCATAGTTATATTTACCAAGTCGACGACGTCTAATGGTTCAGAAATATTCATTTTTTCACTCTAAGTCCTTTCCCTATATGGCTCAGGGTGGCTGGAGCCTAGATCAACACAGTCTCTTCCTGACTGGCGTGTCGTCGCCTCGAGCTGACACACCTAATCTGTTTTACTAAGGTGTTCACGGGAGGTGGGGTGATGTTCTGAGATTACCCCCTCCGAATAAAAATTTGGTGAGATGAGGTCAGATTAGGTCAGATTAAGAAAGGTTAGATTAGGTTTTGTTTGGTCAGCTTTTGATCGAATTCGTATGCCCAGAACATTTTCAGCACTATATAATCCTAACATGTGACACTGGCTTATTGCGACAACTCTATACTTCCTCGCTTTAATTTTCACCAAAAGTAAAATCTCTCGATTATTGTCTGTTGCAATCGTAACAATCAGATATCTCCATTTATTTCTCCTGGTAACATAACTTAACCTAATGTAACGCAATGTAACCTAACCTAACCTGGCCAAACGCTAACATAAGTTAACTAACCTAATTTTACCTAACCTAACCATATCTAACTTAATGTAACACAATGTAATAATATAAGGTAACATAACGCGAGCATAACCTAACCCCATCAGGTAGCGTTAGGGTGTTTGGACATGAGGTGAAATACTCTGGGGAGTTAAACTTCAGGTAATCCCAACTTTTGACTTTAAGACCCCAACATAACATTCCTTATCAGCATAACATCTCTTTTATTTTACCACCAGGTCCATCTTATAAGTTTGTACTCTTCCTTCTATGTGCCTGGTCTCCATCTACACTGTCTCTGGCACACTCTCTCCACACACCCTCTCACCCGTGACCCAAAGGCCCCTATACTTCAACATTTCCACCCTCTTCCAATACCTTTCTTCCTCCTTCTCCTCCACTTCACGCCCCGGGTAATACTAAGTTGTGTCAACACGTAGGAGCTTCATCAATGGGGTCGGAGCCCTTGGTTGAGACCCTCCTTCACACAATCGCCCGCCTCATTACACGGTTTTCCTTGTAACCTCTTAAATTACGCACAACCTTGATTAACTCTCTTGTTTATAGTGAGTAGAGGAGTAGCCAGCACCACAAGATGAAACGGACGGCGGTTTGGGAACAGGAACTACATTAAACAGAGGAATGGTATGATTAGATTGATAAAAAAGATGGATATATTGGGGTTGATACATACATGATACACAGTTGAGAAAATATTAGACAGGAAGAACGTAAACTAAGGACATATGAATAACTTAGAAGAAATATTGATTAATTCTAATAATCATCAACTAGTTTACTGAGGGATGGTAAGTGGAGACGACCATAAACAATAAACAACATGTTTATGGTTTATTATCTTTAAATCGGTGGAATATTGTCCGTAAGTTACGTACAGAAATGCCATAAAATATTTTAGTTTACAGATAACAAGAACCAAACAACCATAACCTAACCAAAACTACACTTGGATCGCTAGTTTTTAGGTGAGGTTAAGTTTCGTTGGTCCATATTCTCTACTTTAGAAAAACAAATTATCACCAATATCACAATTATAAGTTAAATTTTCCGTTTTAGAATTACAAACATAACAACAAATTAGATTAGGCTCGTTTTTTCTACTTCAGAAAATAAATATCACAACACGTTAGGTTAGGTTCCTATTATGCATTCTACAAAAGCAAACATTGGTAGAGTATATTAGGTTAGGTTCGTATCCTCTACAGCAAAAACACAACAATGATAGCTCTCATTTTGCTGGTATACTGAAGTCATGTCAAGAGTTTCGTCTAACAGGTACATAAAATTACATAAATAATGCATAAGTCTGGGGGCGGAGGGTGAACCGTATTTAATGGTCTAATTATACGCTGCTGTGTTAATGGTGATGGATTGTGACGTTGTTTTCACGGTCAATATTCATATCTGTAGTTAATTTGTATGTTCACTGCATGTTGCTTCTCTTTTTGTATTGAAAGCTTTTGTCAATTGACCCACTCCACAAGTTCACTACAGTATATGAAACTGTTATCATCTCTGTTTATTGAATATTTTCAGACTTTTGGCTGCCATGTTCTCTCAATAAACCGCTAATTATTATTATAGATATTATTATACATACATATATAGAGACACAGACAGACATACACACACAGGTCAATGAATCAGACCCTAATACCAGATAAATCATATATTAAAAAAGATAAATATTTACTACCACTTACAAAGGCTCCTACGATTATTAATATACTTGAAGTACTGTAGATGAACCAGCGAGGTATACTATTAACCTGAATATGTTATTGAAATATGCTCGACTCACATGTTTGATCTAATAGTATACCTGAGCTGAGTTAAGTGTAGATCATGCCTTCATTTACCTGTGTTTGTCAAGATATTTAATTAAGGAAAGAATAAACAAAACTACTTAGTATGTAATGAACAATGTGTGTGTGTGTGTGTGTGTGTGTGTGTGTGTGTGTGTGTGTGTGTGTGTGTGATCTTTCTAGCTTATTACATGTATGTGTACGTCTACAAAGTTACTGTAAATGTGTACGCACTGAGGTATTTACCAACATATGTTTACAACGAGTGAGTTAAATATACTCAACAACTAAAAAAGTCCCAGATTCTCAAAAGCTTCATAACTTAAAATGTATAAATACTCTTAACTTGTTGACTTAAATTGAAATATAAAAATAACCTTCAAAATAACACCGAGACTCTACCTTAACTAGATAAACTCACTTAGCATTAGTTAGTGGGCAAAGTTAAGGGACAAAATATCCCAAAATCTCATATGAGAGCTCATAATGTTTAGATGTTAAGTGAAGGTGTTTAGTTAAGGAAGAATTGGTATAATTTAGATGCTATTTTCAGGGCGATATTCTTCTGTTGATTTTGTTTTTGTTTTAAGTCAATCAATATGATGAGTTATGGTGAAGAGAGAGAGAGAGAGAGAGAGAGAGAGAGAGAGAGAGAGAGAGAGAGAGAGAGAGCCACCGCGGCTATAAATAACACAAGAGACCTGGAGAACTGAGAGAGGGTTGAATACTATCGGGAACTTATTGATCCAGGATTAAGTGATCCTGTACAACGACCAGAAGACCTTACCCCACTCACTCTCTCCCACCCGTACGCCTCTCTCCTCCTGATACTGGTGATGGTGGTGGTGGTGGTGATGGTGAGAGAGTGGAGACAGCTGGTAAGCTGAGGTCCTCCTGCTTTATACACCTAGGCTGGGATTCCATCAGGCCCTGTGATTTTGTTATTTTTCATCTTTTTGATGGCAGTAGCTACCTTATCCAGGGATGGAGGATACCTGAGGTGGGTCAGCTCTGGGTGCTGAGGGACCTGCTGGGTAGTCAGGACATCCACATCAATGTTTCGGTTTAGCACACACACACACACACACACACACACACACACACGCACACACACACACACACACGCACACACACACACACCAACCAGTCAGTGTGTGGCAGCAACATCTCCCTCGGCATCCCACACCTGGACTCTCCTCTCACCCCGAGTATTTATTATTTCCCTCCTCGTCTGGTATGCAAAACTCAGAGCCACTCCAGCTATCTGCCTAAACTCTCTCTCACACGTTACAGGAACTCAGGTAAAATGCCATATCGATATTTTTACCTGTAGGAGAGTGACACAGGTTTGGTGAGGTTATATTGGGTGATGTTAGATTTGCTCAGGTTAGGATAGATTAGTTTAAACTGGGTAAGGTTAGGCTAGGCTAGGTTAGGTTAGGCTAGGTTAGGTTAGGCTAGGTTGTATTGAGTTAGGTTAGGTTAGGCTAGGTTGCATTGAGTTAGGTTAGGTTAGGCTAGGTTGTATTGCTTTAGGTTAGATTAGGTTAGGTTAGAATAGGTTAGATTATATTGGGTTGAATTAGGTTAGGTTAAAATAGGTTATGTTAGATAAGGTTTGAGTATATTAGAATGAGTTGGGATAGGGTTAGTTTAGGATTCTGTTCCCTGATGGGTAATCAACCATATTGGCTTAAAGATTCACCTGGAGGAAGTCAGTAAAGTGAAGACAAAACACTTCTCGACCAGCCCGCCATGAGTTCCTTTCACCTCAATAGCAACAGGATGTGAGGAGGGCCGTAACTGGCTGCATGGTGAGGACGCGGCCATTTCTCTTCACCCACAATGACTGCTGAAGTAATCCCCACTAACGATGTACACATAAGATCATTGTAACTATAACTGTTTCTGTCTAACTTCCTAAAACGTCAGCAGATAATGCTCAAGATGCGGGAAAGAAGTTGTCAAATTGATGGATTTGATGGAGAGTTAGAACCTAATTACCCACTAAACGTGTGTAGCCAATCCACTTCAGCAGCAAATTGGTTGGAGTTCTACGTCAGACACTTTTTAAACTACTGGAAATTATTTGTTGTCTAAAAATGGATAACTTGCTCGAAAACTGTCTGCGAATGGTTATGTTTCTTCCAAGTTGTCATCATGAATGTCTTCTACAGTAGAGGGGGGGGGGGGAGCCTTACTGTTCCAGTAATATTGACTCTTATAAGACTATGAAAATAAGAAGTCCTGTTTTTAGATAACAAAATAATTAACTTCTAACACAGTTGAAGGTTTATTTCACGCACAGTGTGTCAATAAATTCATTGAAATAAATAAATAATGACAATAAAAACAGTGATTTTGTTTGGGAGGACAAAATATGGCTGCTCGAGACATTGCGAGAGCTCCACCAATAAATAGAAAGCTTCCATGTCAGCTCTTATAAGGATCATTGATAGATTCTCTTGATGCCACTAATGCTAGAATGTTTTCTTATTGTCGTCGTCACATTTTTCCGGGAACTAATTAGGTCGTTCAACCTATGAACCAATTTCCGCCGACACGCTCACTGGTCCCGGGTTAATAGGGCGTCAAGATGACGAATACAATTTTAGACAGACATGGTTTAGCTGTGTCTGTCTAGCGGCCACGGCAGCTCCCTGGCGCCTTCACCTTCAGGATGAGGACCCTGCGAGCCAGCCACTGCAAGCTTTCACTCCCATATTCCCTCCAGACACCTACGATATCCAACTTAAAGGTGATCTGTGTTGCCTGACTGTATCGTACTGTTACATCTGCCACGTTACCTGTCTGCCAGGGAGTGACAGCCGTATGTCATTAAAGTACAACACCATAGTGCCTGTCTGCTGTGATCACGGTGACTTCACGCTTCGATCTCTGTAATCTGTGTGCAAGCAAACTGAGGTGCAACTTGTGTTGGCGAGGAGTCAACACTGTTGTGTTGACTGTCTCCATGGGAACTGCTCCTCTGACCTCTCCTGCTGACACTGCCACTCAACCACACTTTATTATTATGGTCAACTGTTGCCTGACAGGAAAGTGAAAGAGAGGTGACTGGCCAGTCAACTTAGTTCCCACCACACCACCTGTGCTGCCTGCTGGCGTTGCCAACTAGTACCGCCTACTAGTGCTGCCTACTCTCTCAGAGTTCATAAACAGGTTTTAACCCATTGAACACCATGACTGAACCCTTTAAGCACGATAGTTTAATCCTTCGAGGGGGCTGATTTAACCCTATGAAGACGTTGGTACAACCCTTCGACAAAGATGGTGTAACATTGTCGTCCTGAAGAGGGTAAATAATATAAACTGGTCTCAAACGGCCGTTTCTTATCTATAATTAGATATCTCTTAGTAACACACAGATGACACACAAACAGGTCCACCATTTTTTCAGGATCCTACAATACCAATTTTCATATCGTCTCCATCTTAAAGGGTAATTTTCTCGCGAGGTACAGATACGGCGCTGGGTGGAAGGGGGATAGGGGAAAGGAGGGGGAGAGAGCAAGGAAGGGGTAAAAGGGAGAGGGAGGGGAAGAAAGAGGGGCCGATGTCAGGGGAAGGGGAAGGGGAGGGGTGTAAAGGTAGGCAGTGGGTAGGGGAGGGAAGGAGAGAGGAAGGAGAGGGGCGAACCAGAAGTCAGGGGAAGGGGCTTAGAGGGGAAAGGGGAAGTGGAGGGGTGTAGAAAGGCAAAGTTCAGGGGGAGGGAGCGGATGGGGAGGAGGTGAGGGAAGAAGGGAGATGAGGGAAGAAGAAGCTGGGAGGAGAGAGAGGAGGAGGTAGGTGAGGGAGGTGAGGAGAAAGATAGCTGTCTTGATGTCTTTAAATATTTACTATTGTTTTTCAATTTCGAGCGAGAATTCTTGGCATTGTTCCCGTGGCACTTGTGTGTGTGTGTGTGTGTGTGTGTGTGTGTGTGTGTGTGTGTGTGTGTGTGTGTGTGTGTGTGTGTGTGTGTAGGATATACAAACACAATGGTGTATATATGCATAATTGAACACACACACACACACACACACACTGAGAATCATATCAAGGTGTTGAAGCTTACACACTGGCTAACCATTGGCTGAACGAGGCGAAGAGGAGGAGCTTGCCCAAAGTTCCATATCACCCGGAAATCGGGCCCATTACTTTCTGTCAGGAGGGTGAGTGTGCGAACCATCACGCCAAGGAAACTCCACCTTTGTATACAATGAGCGACAAAACTATCTTCCCGGTCCTGGATGAAATTAGCGTTGAATACTCAAGCCTTCCGACCATGGGGAACTTTGGAACAGTTGGCAGGCCTGGAGAAACTCGTCCTCAGTTTCCAGGGGCTTAATTTTATCAAAGCGAAAAAATGTAAATAATCAATCAGTATCACATAATATTTTCAACCCTCTTTATGCTGTTGATATAATACCATGAAGATTAAAATATTCAATAATGCTACACAGTCAGACATACCAACTGTTCGCACTGTATGTAATCGAGGTAACTCTTTCATTATGTCCCGCCAGCTTTTGTCTTCTTTCTCATCGTATACATGGATATACACACACACACACACAGGTAAGTCAAGACGTACACACATACACACAGGTAAGTCAAGACGTACACACATACACACAGGTAAGTCAAGACGTACACACATACACACAGGTAGTCAAGACGTACACACATACACACAGGTAAGTCAAGACGTACACACATACACACAGGTAAGTCAAGACGTACACACATACACACAGCTAAGCCAAGACGTACACACATACAGGCACAAACGCTTACACAACAGGTCAAACATATAGACGAGGCGCCTAGTTTGTAACATTAATCATTTATGCCACACGAGCAGTAATAAATTGTTGCAACACAATATGAGGAATATATTTCATCCTAAGAGACGAAGAACGATTGTGTCTCTGTAGGTGGCTGTGTGTTGTGTTGTATTGTATTGTGATGGTTGTGTTGTGATGGTTGTGCTGTGATGGTTGTGTTGTGATGATTGTGTTGTGATGGTTGTGTTGTGATGGTTGTCTTGTGATGGTTGTCTTGTGATGGTTGTGTTGTGATGGTTGTGTTGTGATGGTTGTGTTGTGATGGTTGTGTTGTGATGGTTGTCTTGTGATGGTTGTGTTGTGTTGATGACAGATAATCTTTGCCCTTGGCCCGCTCACATCACAGTTAGTTCACTGCACCCGAGTACTAATATGCCCCAATCGTAATAGGCTACGTTAAATCAGGTTGGCGTCTATTAGAGCTGGGTCCCAATAAGACTGTACCCTTCCCAAGGTCCTGTGCTGTTGGTATCGTGTACCTTAAGTACTGTGGTACATTACCTAAGAATCTATGCTACAATCTACTGTGTGTGTGTGTGTGTGTGTGTGTGTGTGTGTGTGTGTGTGTGTGTGTGTGTGTGTGTGTGTGTGTGTGTGTGTGTGTGTGTCAGAATTGTATTGCGAATATTGTATTGTGCTTACGGTACTGTGAGTATTGTATTATAGTATTGTAATGTGAATGTTGTATTGTGTGAGTATACTTTAGTGAGTTTTGTAACTGTGTGTGTACTGTAGTATATTAGCGCTGTGTAAGCACTTAACTGAAGCTTAATTAGCAGCTGCCACGAGTCTTTCATACCATAGCCTGGGGGAAGGGGGGAGGGAGGAGGCGGAGGAAGGAGGAGAGGAGAGAGAAGAGGAAAGGGAGGGAAGGAGGAGAAGAGAGAGGAGGAGGAGAGAGAGAGGAAAGATAGCAGAGAGGAGGAGGGAAAGGAGAGAGAAGGAGGGAGAAGAAACAGAAGGAAGGATAGCAGAAAGGGGGAAGGAGGGTGAGGAGGGAGAAGAGGTAGGGGAAGGGAAGCAATGTCGTCAGAGGAATCAGAGACTCGTACCTCGGCCTAGTTAAGGGTTTCGGATGATGGTCATTTGTCCCTGTCCGGAGGAAATCCTCGAGGCATTGGTGATATATGTTGGCGAAAAGTAATCCAGGGGGCTGATGTGGAAAGTTATCCAGGGGGTTAATGCGGAAAGTAATCACGGGGACTGATGTAGAAAATAATACCGGGGGCTGAGGTGGAAAGTAATCCCGGGGGCTGATGTGGAAAGTAATCCCGGGGGCTGATGTGGAAAGTAGTCACGGGGGCTGAGGTGGAAAGTAATCCCGGGGTTGATGCGTAAAGTAATTCCGATAGCACTGGAGGGAGGCGACAACTCCCGCCAGATAGTAACTGTATAAAAATGTAGCTTTTGCGAGTTATATCAATCAATCTATTAATCAGAGTACAGTACAGTCCTCATATCTGAGGGTTGGCGACAACAGTCCTCCACTCTTAACGTTCTCTGGCTATTTTTACCAATCCCCAAGGTTTTGCATCTCTCTGGGGACCCAGTTTTTAATTTAATTCATCCATCACAGTCTCTGCCTTCCCCTGGCCCTCCTACCCTCAACTTTGCCCATTAATATTTCTGTTATTATCGCCTCATTATGTGACCAATGTATCTCGTTGTTCTTTTTCTGCACATTTCAAGTATTTCTACTGACGTTTTTCCTAACCTTAGTACTTCTTCATTTGTTTTTCGGTCAGTGTAACTTATTCTTCGTATTCGCCTATAACACCACATTCCGAAAACCTCCAACTTGTTTCTGGTGTCTGCTGAGTGTCTATACTTCTGACCCATACAACAGTCCTTGCCATATAAAGCCTTTCAGCAACTTTTTCTCTAAATAAAGTTAACGTCCATTTTCATAAGGTCATATATATTATATGATGTATTGTTAATATTTATTGGAAAGGAAAACATTGATTCCTTAGAGAAATAGAAGTTTTATCATTAGTAGAAATGATATTGAGCGATAAAGGCTGTAGTGAGGATCCTTGGAGTGCCTTGTGTTGATAAGAGTTCACGTGACCAAGGAGTGCAGCTCCCAGGCACTGATGAATGACTCAAAGGTATGATGGACGGAATTTAACATCACAACAACGTATTAAGTAAAACGCCGTTCTTTCCAGAGACGAAAACTTTCAGAAGCACTGACTTTTCGCACTTTTTGGAGCCTTCATATTGTTTTATGTACAAAACTCTCAGTGAGAAAAAAGTGTAAGAATTTGTGCCGAGTTATTGTTTATGTGAGGTTATGAAAGCCAAGTCGCTAACTAATGCATGTTCAAGGTCGTTAAAGTCCAATAAAGAAGCAAACTTCTACATGTTCCACTCATGAATTGATTTATCTTCCACATACTGTTTAGAGATGGAAGTTAATTGAGTCATATATATTAAAACGTATTGAACCTTTATGAGGTGCTGGACTAAATAAATAAAATATGTGTTATTAAAAACCTAATTTTATCTTTTATAAGGAACTATATAAATAACATTATTTATTAAACTATTAAATTTACATAATTATATCATTCCAGGTGCACTGAAGATAACATACGTGTGCCTTAATTAAGAAACTCTGGACTGCGGCATATACCTGTAAGTGTGCAGTGCGAGGCAAGGCACCCAACCTTATATATAGTTCACCAGCCAACTGACAGAGACAACGAGATACTATCAACACGTTCCCTGTGCACCGTCCTAATGTATATAAACGTGCACATGATATACAAGGTCCCTATTATACAAATTAGTATTCAGGTGTTCTTACCTCCACCAGAAAATAATATTCAACTATTAAATCATAAAGTGGTTCGGTAAAACTAATTTATAGTCTCGTATTAATATTATTTTCAGGTTATAAATGGAAACACTCCCTCGTCATGTAGTCTGACGTGTATATTAAGTAAGATAACATCAGAGTAAAGAAACCCGGGGCAAGACAATTATATCGACCCACAACCAATGGCATGTAGTATCCAGAATAATTAAGTTTTAAGGTGGAATCAGTTACCAAACGCTTGTACTTGTGGTCAGGGGAGAGAGAGAGAGAGAGAGAGAGAAAACACTAACTGTCTCAATTTACCACTTCAAAGCACAAAACATCATTAGGCTTCACCACATCACATTGTACCAAGCTCCGTCACATTGTACCAAGCTCCACCACACTGTACCAAGCTCCACCACACTGTACCAAGCTCCACCACACTGTACCAAGCTCCACCACACTGTACCAAGCTCCACCACATTGTACCAAGCTCCACCACACTGTACCAAGCTCCACCACAATGTACCAAGCTCCGTCACATTGTACCAAGCTCCGTCACATTGTACCAAGCTCCGTCACATTGTACCAAGCTCCACCACACTGTACCAAGACCCACCACACTGTACCAATCTCTATCGTCATGCCAACTAATGATACAGTAATCCGGGCTTTCATTGGATATTAACTTGGATTAATAATTATCAGATACAATTACTTGGGATTAATTAGTTTTTTACATAATCCTAAATACTGATGTTGTAATAATGTGTGGGAAGATGGATGTGTTTGATGAATAGAAAAACAATGAGTGATGTATTATGGCTTGGTCTGTGTAGGTTAACGTGATGCTGTAATTATTATTATTATTATTATTATTATTACTATTATTATTAACATATCTTTTCATTATTCTCTTGTCTTTGTTGTGTTAGTAGTGCTTCATTCTCTTCTCATATATCGGTTCTTCATCTCCTTGCCTCAACATTTTCTCATCTTTCTCTCTTTCCCTTCTACCTTTCGTTTCACATTACAATACGCTCCCCTCTCTTCTCAAGCTGTGTCTGTTTGTCCATCAGTAAACCTCGTCAAGTGAGACCTGTACTGTACATCAAGTATCTTCTGGTTTACCATGAGGTCGTCCTTCAACTGAACCCTTCGAGGACGACGTAACACTAATGGGGTGGAGTGCACAATGGGGCAACAACTCTACTCTAGGGGGAACATCATGGGGGAACAACACTACACTGATCAACTCTACTCTAGGGGGAAGATCATGGGGGAACAAGCGGAGTTTCACCTTTAACTTGGTTTGTTCAGTCACGCCCCTCACAGCCACAAGGCCACCACGCTCTCTACCTGGCCACACTCATCACCTGTTTATCTGGCCACACGTGCTACACTTGGGCTACACTACAGGCCATCACCTTGGCCATACAGGTTTCACCGAAACACTAGGGCCACACTATATTTTCCCACACTAGGGCCACATCGTCTACCTGACCACAGAGTGTATATAGCCACACTTTGTGTCTATACTAGGACCACACATCATACCAAGGGTGACACCGCGTGCGTGGGGGTGAGAGGAGGTGTGTTCCTCTCACCAGTGAGGGCGTGTATATATATAAATATATATATATATATATATACATATATAAAAGGTGTGTGTGTGTGTGTGTGTAAACCTCGGTTGAGAGGACAAATTGCAGTAATGAAGTTAGTGTGTCCCATGTACAATTAGAGTCAAAATTCCCTGGACAGGTTTAGTAGCACCCGTCACCTGCTGGCGTGGGGGTCGTGTGGGTTTGGGATTTTACCGCCTGTTTACTCGGATTTTTATTAAAAATATGAAGACTTTTCTGTGTTGTTATTCTGGGATGGTGTGTAATAAGGAGCCGCGTTCTACAGCTGTAGACCAATAACAGAGATGCCAGATGATGCCAAGTGTTATTGGTCGCAGGTGGAGAGGCATCACCACCAGCAGGGGGCGCCACCCACAAGCTCCAGCTGCTAGTGACCAACTAAATGGGTCTGTCATAGTGGGTCTCAGCTCTAAGAGAAAACCATTCCTTCCGGGGCTAATCCAGGTGGTCACGTTTGGTAGGTCAAGTAGGACTGGGGCCTTTTAGGTCAGGAGTCCAGAATAATTGATTGACATATTTACACGAGATACCTCTTGTCACACATAACTATCAGGTCTAAGAGGTCCGGTGAGAACCATCCTCCATCGGTCTAGTGTTAGTTCTGGAGGACACTGGAGCGCGTGAAGAAAACCTGTCACCTTTCTCATACCCGATCCAAGTGGGTATCGAACCTGAGTCACAAGAATAAGGAGGAAGTGGGGAGAGCGTCGTGTAAGCTAACATGTCGAGTTTTGTATTGGCTGATGGTCTGACACGAGGGCTTCGGTGAGCTAGTTAGACATGATCTGACATCTACAATTAAGGGAAAAATTAACGTGGGGAAGTTAAATAATGTGAGACCAGGTGAGTTGTTTTGTGTGATATGACTAAGGTTCAAATTGGCCCCGACCCTAACAGGAGCCAGTCTAACGTAACGAAACCATCAGGGTTAGGGTCGAGTCCAAATGGGGCCAAACTTCTGATGGGACCAAATTTTGATGTTATAGTAATATTAGGTTAGGTTAGATAAGGTAAGGTGAAGTTAGTTCATGTAAAGTCAGGTTAGGATCACGGTAAGGTCAGGTCAGGTTAGGTCAGCGTCTTGGGACTAGGACCTACTCGGCGTGCAGCTCTCGTAGTAAGCAGTCAAAGTCAGCTTTAAGAGATAACTTCTGGGAGCCGGGAGCCAAGTTTTACATCCTCCCTCGGGTCGCGTCACTTCTCTAGTTTCTGATTACTTACAGTTTGGGTCACTAAGTGTTACCAGGCAAATGGAGCCCTAGTCCTCGAAGGTCCAAACCTAATCTGTCCTATATAACCATCAGAAATGGGTCCCTTGCGATTGGAATCCACCTGGACTGGGCCCCAATCCTAAAATATAAGGTTTCATTGGGCTGTAGATCATTAGTACTGGCGATCAACAGATTTGGGTACTAATTATAATTGCTTCGTTAAGTTAGATTGGGGTCTCATTTGGACTTGGCTTTAAGTTTAATAATTAATAATTTAAGTCTACCAGAACTCTCGCTCAACCGAAGTCAATGGGTAGCTGCTTCTTTTATTGGAGAGCTTTTTGGATAAGGAAATAAAAACGACCAAAATTTAATGACTACCCGCCTTCTGTTGACGCTAGTTCACCCCGCTGACGTGATCTGAGAGTAAGCGACCCCAAAGCGTATTATCTGATGCCGCAGAGGATAAAGGCTGTTTTGTTTTGCTTATAGTACTTCTAATTATCATTCTCGTTTCTTAAATTTTTGTGTTTATAATTACGACTGAGGATTATAACCTGTTTGTATTATCGAATTCATCAACTATTCTCGTTTTTTTTAAAGTTTGCACTGAAGCTGCAACGTAAACACCAGGGGCCGAAAATTATATGAAAACGGATGTAAGTCTTCTTTAGTCTCTCTCTCTCTCTCTCTCTCTCTCTCTCTCTCTCTCTCTCTCTCTCTCACACACACACACACATAAAATAAATTGTACCGCTGCCCAGGGAGGTATAAAACTAGCCCACAAGAGAGTAAAGATAAAAACACTTCTCCCACGAATTTATGGGTTTAAGATTTACCAGGAGAGAGAGAGAGAGAGAGAGAGAGAGAGAGAGAGAGAGAGAGAGAGAGAGAGAGAGAGAGAGAGAGAGCACAATACATACATACATACAAACATGTACTGTCACTATGTTGAAATGCCCTGTAGGTTGAGCTTCTCCTCACCTAGTTATTATATATTATATTTGTATCACTTATGTTACTTGTATATTATTTGTAAATCAAGAGACCCATTCCCCAATTATGTAACTATATATTTTCAGCCTTCCGGCTGCCATGCTCTTTCAATAAACCGTTAATTATTATTATTATTATTATTATTATTATTATTATTATTATTATTATTATTATTATTATTATTATTATTATTATTATTATTACATACATACATACATAGACAAATTCACTGGAGTCGGTGCAGCGAAGAATGACGAAAATGATTCCGGGACTGAGAACCCTTCCATATCAAGATAGATTAAAGAAACTAAACTTGCATTCCCGAGAAAGACGAAGAGTGCGGGGAGAAATGATAGAAGTATTTAAGTGGGTGAAAGGAATCAATAAAGAAGATATAAATAAAGTTCTTATAATATCCGAGCAGGATAGGACTCGTAGCAACGGATTTAAGTTGGATAGGTTTGGGTTTGGGAGGGAGATAGGAAGGAACTGGTTCACCAATAGGGTGGTGGACGAGTGGAACAAGCTTAGCAACCTTGTAGTAAGTGCTGGGACGCTGGAAAGTTTTAAAAGGAGGCTAGATAGATTCATGGATGATAGAGAGTGGTAGTAACTCTCGACAGGAGCTGCCATGCACAGGCCAACCGGCCTATTGCAGACTCCTTATTTTCTTATGTTCTTATGTTCTTATATACATACTTATATACATACATACATACATACATACATACATACATACATACACACACACATACGCACACAAACAAACAAACAAACAAACAAACACACACACACACACACACACATATATATATATATATATATATATATATATATATATATATATATATATATATATATATATATATATATATATATATATATATATATATATATATACTTCATCCTTGATCACTGAAGGGTCAAGACGTACCTGGCGCTCCCTTGGGAGCAGCCAGGTCAACTGTTAAGTTGGCCCATACCAGCTCCCTCCCCTGAACCCTCCTCCCCACCGGAATATCAACAAGTTCTCGCCAGAAGTTACAATTTCATTTAGGAAAGGAATGGAACCAGTGTTGAGCAGAGGTGAACAGTGGTGAACAGTGCTTAAGTCAGTGAGAACAACTGAACAGTAACAGGTGAGTCGTACCCAAGTTAACCTTCACACAGTGAGGTCCCAGGTACCCAGTGATAACTGCCCGTGAGACTTAACAACAACCAGCGATGTGTTAATCCGTCTACGATAGGGAGGCCTGGGACCACACCTCACTCATATAACACCATCTGTGAGGGAATTACTACACCACGTCAGGTCCCTCATAACACCATCTGGGAGGGAGTTACTACACCACGTGTTTGCTGTTCAACACCTCAGCTCACATGATCTACGGGACCTCGACTGTAAACACTAATCTGTATGTTCACTGTATGTTCCTTCACCTTTCTCTAATGAAGGCTTTTTTTAAACCACCAATGTATGTAATAAGTCATTTATGTCCAATGTATATTTTCAGCCTTCGGGCTGCAGAACTTTTTCAATAAACCGTTTATTATTATTATTATTATTATTATTATTATTATTATTATTATTATTATTATTATTATTATTACATACCTCAATTCGAAAACGGGTACAGGAAATAAAATTCATGACTAAAACAATTAACATATTTTCGAGCTGTTGAAAACCAAACACCCTCCTCCCGGTAACACACAGACCGAACACCCTCCTCCCGGTAACACACAGACCGAACACCCTCCTCCCCGTATCACACAGACCAAACACCCTCCTCCCCGTAACACACAGACCGAACACCTTCTTCCCCGTAACACACAGACCGAACACCTTCCCCGAAACACACAGACCAAACACCCTCCCCATGACACAGACCGAACGCCCGCTAAGACATAAAGACCGAACCCATTTTCTCTCCTTTCGAAAATTTCTCTCCACTCTCCTTTTACTCATTCCCCCTTTATCATATTTTCCTCCACTAGACTTCTTTTCAATTCTCCTCCTTTCTCTACGTTCTTTCATCAATGACTTTTTAATGTACCAAGGGCTCTCACCACCTGCCTGGCACCGTCCACTGGGTAAATTAACTGTTTCAATGTTAGTAATGGAGGAGAGAAATGATAATGTGTTACCTTAGTGGCGGTGGTGGGAATATTTCATGGACAGAGGAGGGGGGGGGAGGGGGTGAGGTTGGAGGGTGGAGGGCAGAGGGGGATGGGAGGAGTGAGAGGGAACGTTGAGGGGTAGAGGGTAGAGAGAGAAGGGAGGAGGGGTAGAGGATGGAGAGGGAAGGAGGAGTGGTGAGGTAGGGGAAGATGGGGGAGAGGGGGTGTGGTCTCTGCCCCCTCCCACCGTTACCATTATCGACTACCTGACCAGACATTGACAAAGATCCTGACCCGGAGTGATATGGTGGTCCCTTGGCACCCCTCTGGCCCTGACCTTACCCCTCCCTGGCCCTGACCATATTCCTTCGTGCAGGTTTGTGGATTAGGTCTCAGGAGTCAAAGGGTCAAAGGATCCTGGTAAGAGCTCAGAGGTGAGGTGAGAACGGCAGTTATTACGACATGGTCTTTCATTTGTATGTAATTTACTGATCCAGGAAGCTGTGACAACCAAGGCTTATAAATTAATCTAGTTTACATTTTCGCTTTGAAAACACTTCACGAGATTACCAGTAGTAGTAGTAGTAGAAGTGGGAGTAGTAGTAGTTGTACTAATAGTAGTTAGGTACTCGTAGGATAGTTACGTAATACAATGGTGGAGAAGGAACACCTATAAGGGAAGCATAATGTGTTGTTTAATGGTAGACCCAGCTGCCACATGACAACACAGGTTGCTGATCTTCTGCCTCATTTACACACTATTGCAGGGTCTCAATTGTTTCTCTTATTTTGACAGCATAACATAACATTGTATATCGTTTCTCACTCTTGATCTGTTTTATTTTTTTCCGTTTCTGTTTTTACTTATGGTTAAAAAATGAAAAAAAGCCCTCCAGGCACCGGGTGACTAATCCCCACTACCACAACCCTACACCTCCACCACAACCCTACACCTCCACCACTACCACAACCCTACACCTCCACCACTACCACAACCCTACACCTCCACCACCACAACCACAACCCTACACCTCCACCACAATCCACCGCCGGCGTCGCCACCACACCGTCATAGTATCGACCAATAATAAGAATAACGTGACCGTAGAGACAAGACAGTCTTAGTATTGATCACACAACAGTACCACCCTGGGGCCATTGTGTGTTGTGTGCGTCTCTCCACTGTGGGGGTGAGTGTGTACAGTCTCACAGCAAATTTGACGACATCTTGAGTTCCGACCTTTACAGTTACTAGAGACTTTAGCCAATTGGTTTGAAATTTTTTTTCCGAACAAGGGCTTCTCGTACATATAAGTACATAATACAGACACATAAACATACACATACACACGAAATTTCATTACTTTCGAATGCACAAGAGGACAAAATATGATCAATGTGAAGAAAAGAATACGACAGACGGGACTAATGAACTGTATTAATATTATTGTTCAGACGACACGAACTAATCATAACCTAACCTAACTTCACCTAACTTAACCCTTTGAGTACGAAGACATGACGCCTAAATATAAGGTCGACGTACTCAAAAGCTTTAGATAATGTACTCAAGGTTTAAATGATTGAATTCAAAGGGTTAAATATGTTGTAATCAAGGAGTTAAGTTATTTTATTCACAGGGTTAAAATATTGTACTCTAAAGGATAAGTTACTGTATTCAAAGGTTTAAGATACAGTGTATATATTCCAGTGTAATCAAGGGTTGGTATTATATTTAAAATAATAATAATATTAATATTAATAATAAACATCTACTTCTTGATACTGGCAAAAGTTGACATGCTTCAAGTCAGACCGTCAGGCAAACACCTCCACCACTACCACAACCCCACTAATATTATTAATATTATTATAATTAATAATATTATCATTATTATTATAATTAATATTATTATTATTATCATTATTTTTAAAACGTAAAATAGAGTATAGAGAATTGCGTTATAAATTTAAATAACACCTATCAGCAAACACACCCTGCGATTCATAAGCTAAATCTGTTCGCCTCTCACCGCCATCACGAGCGGCGAGTGTTTTCTTGAGACTGCCTGGCACACTCCTCTCGTTTTACTGGTACAAGTCCGGAGGTCAAATAACGTTGCTCAGCCACTTCAAAGTCCCAGTAATTTGTCAGTAAATCCCCGACTGTCAGTGTATGTTGTTTACTTTGGCGGCTAACACGGCGAATATTGCCACACACACACACACACCGTAGGGTCAAGACCTATTCAGGCGCTGCTCCGACTGAGCAGCGGCCCCCTTGGCCATGTCGGCCCATTCCTGAATTCCCTCTCCCCGACCCATCCTCACCACCGGAATATCAACATAATCAAAAGTGACAATTTCGTTTCAGAAAGAAGTGGGATCAGTGTTGAACAGTGATGAACAGTGCTTAAGCTAGTGAATTCAGCACTAGACAGTACCAGTGAGAGCAGTGACCCACCAGCGAGATAAGCACCCCTGGGAACTGACCACCATCTTCTGACCAGGAGGTGCTAATCCGTCCACCCTGGGAACAACAGAAGGCCGGCTATGCACCTGACTACGAGGTAACACAACATCACCGAGCAGAGAGAGGTACTGTGACACCACTCCACACCACACTGTGTCCCCATGACCACATAAGGTCCTTCATATCAACACCCGAGGACGAGTTACTGCACCCAGTGAACATCATACCACCTGGTGTCTCTATGACCACGTGAAGTCCTTCATATTGACACCCGAAGAAAGTTACTACACCACGTGAACACACCACTCGATGTCTCCATGACCACGTGAGGTCCTTAATATCAACACCATGTGAACACCTCACCATCTGATTTGTTCAATTCATGTTCCTTCTTTTTTCAGTAATGAAAGCTTTTGTTAAGCTACCCACCCACCCCACGTCTTTGTATGTAATAAGTAATTTTTTGTCCAATGTATATTTTCAGTCTTCGGGCTGCAGAACTTTTCAATAAACCGTTTATTATTATTATTATTATTATTATTATTATTATTATTATTATTATTATTATTACACACACACACAGGAAGAGAGGGAAGAAACAAAAAGAAAAATACTATAATTATACTGAAACAAAACAAAAAATACAACTAATATCAATGCAGTAAAACAATGATGAAAGTAAATTAACATACTGTACAACCCCTTCCTCTCGGCCCCTTCCTCCTCCTCTCGGCCCCCTCCTCCTCTTCCTCTCGACCCCTTCCTCCTCCTCTCGGCCCCTCCTCCTCCTCCGCCCCCTTCCTCCTCCTCTCGACCCCTTCCTCCTCCCCTTCCCCCCCAACAAATCACTAGTCTTACGATGGAGTTACATGTTCCTTATTATCTGAAGTCATTGTTTATATTACTATTTTTGTTTTAAGTTAGAATCTCCAGCTAAGTTTTTTTGTACATTTATGAAGCTCCATGAAGCCTTAGAACCTACCTGAAGATCTTTACTGGGTGACCTGCGATGGTATACAGCCCTGGCTTATTCTAGTGTGTTTACTTGTATGTGGAAACTGGATATTTCCTCTGTGTGTGTGTGTGTGTGTGTGTGTGTGTGTGTGTGTGTCACTTTCTCCTTCCTCCCCCCTCACTCTCATCCCCCTCCCCTTCATTCGATCTCCCCATACCTCTCTATATTTCTTTTTCTGTCTGTCTGTCTGCCTGTCTGTCTGTATTTAATCACCGTTCCCCTGGACATCTCTGACGGGGTGTAGGATGATTGATTGAGTGAGACGACATAATGGGGTCGGGTTACCTACACAACCCTGCCTTACTAACCTGCCTCACTACCCTGTCTCACAACTCTGCCTCATAACCCTGCATCATTACCTTGTCTCACTACCATGCCTCATAACCCTGCCTCATAGCCCTGCCTCACAACTCTGCCTCTTTACCCCGCCTCACTACTCTGGCTCACTACCCATCCTCATACCCTTGCCTCACTACCCTGCTTCTCAACCCTGCCTTACCACCCTGCTTCACTACCAATCCTCACTACCCTGCCTCATAACCCTGCCTCATAACCCTGCATCATGACCCTGCCTCACTACCCTGCCTCATAACCCTGCCTCACTACTCTGCCTCGTGGATACCAGTCCTTCAACTCTACGTTAAAGTTTGGGGTAAAGATCATTTTACTAATTGGTGTCTGATCAAATGTCTTATTAAGCCCGAACCAAAATTTATCGAATTATTAGTATTGGAACCTAATTAAAGTGGGTCCCAGTGGTTATTTTGGGGCCTATTAGGACTAAGACCCATGCGAGCTGAAGTCTTATCCACATACTATATGTGTGTATACAATGGGTGACACCTGCTGGTACCGACTACGTTGGCTAGAGCGTGGCAGTAGAGTGGAAATAGAGCTCACCTCTGTTCCAGTGGTCAGTGGTTCGATTTCCAGGCGCTCCCAGTTCACCCAGCTTGTGTACCGAAGGCTCAGTGTGCTGCATCTACACTGTCCCTAAAGGGCAGTCACGCCTATGGGAACCTCTCTCACTTTCACCACGCTGACCAAGGGAGGTAGGAGAGGATGTAGAGGAGGGGGTGAGGAGGAGAGGTGAGGGGGAGGTGAGGAGGAGGGTGAGGTGAGGAGGAGAAAGAGGTGAGGAGAGGGAAGTGAGGAGGTGAGGGAGGTCAGGAGGTGAGGGAGGTCAGAAGGAGGGGGAGGTCAGGAGGAGGGGGAGGTCAGGAGAGGGAAGGGAGGAGGAGAAAGAGGTGAGGAGAGGTAAGTGAGGAGGTGAGGGAGGTCAGGAGTTAACGTAAGGAAGAGTTAATACAATCAAGAACGGAAATGTCAGAGCCAATGAGAATTAAGGTAAGGTGATCCTGCTGTTGTGATTGACCGTCAGGTACATCGAGGTTTTGTTGACACAGTCCCAGGCTCCTCCGTTCTCTAATGCCGTCTCTTGCTTGTGGGTCTGTGAAGGTCTCTCTGGGGTCTGTCTGTGAAGGTCTCTCTGGGGGTCTGTGAAGGTCTCTGGGGGTCTGTGAAGGTCTCTCTCTGGGGGTCTGTGAAGGTCTCTCTGGGGTCTGTGAAGGTCTCTCTGGGGGTCTGTGAAGGTCTCTCTGGGGTCTGTGAAGGTCTCTCTGGGGTCTGTGAAGGTCTCTCTGGGGTCTGTGAAGGTCTCTCCCTCTCTTTCTTTCTTTCTTCACCAGACCTTTGCTACTTTCTCTTTACTTTCCCTCTCTTACTCTTTCTTCCCCTTCACCATCCATCTATTAATTATTCCCTTTCAATAAATTTTGACTCTTTCTCTCTTCCCTTTACCAATCTTACAATACTCTGTCTTTCTCTCCTCTCTCTTTCTTTCTCTCTTATTTCTCTCTTTCTCTCTCAGCCACCACACAGAGGCAGAACACGAGGTAGATAATCACCATAACATTTCACGTGTTTCCAATACTATCAGTCCTCCTCTTACCAGTATATATTGTTATCAGGCGGAGGGAGGGAGGTAAGGGGGAGGGAGGTAAGGGGGAGGGAGGTAAGGGGGAGGGAGGTAAGGGGGGAGGGAGGGAGGGAGGTAGGGGAGAGGGAAAGAGGCACCTTAACTTTCAATACGCTTTCTTAACGTTGAACCATTGACTGTCTGAATACTACCACTACTAAGCTACTATTAAGACTACTACTACAACAACGACCACAATAACAACTACAACTATTACTACAGTACGTACTATAACAACCACTGCTACTACCACTACATCAGTAACCACCACAGCAAATCCTACCATCACCACCACATACTTGGACCCAGTCACCTGAGATGCTTCACGTGTAAGAACTGACAACTGTGTGTGACCAAGAATCTTATACCCCTGATGTGTGGCGTTTATTACCTGATCCCACCAGCGGCACTGATCGCATGAGTAGAATAGTCAGTGCACTTTGTATCTACGTATAATGGCGCTATAACTCAAGAACAGAAAGCGATATAGTGTTCATTCTAGGAGTGTATATTCACCAAAGCAATCCGTAGAGGAAATATGTTGTTGGTCTCGAAAGGTCAAAGGTTAAGGTCATAAATTTGAAAGAACATTACTACCTGGTAATAATAGTCATTCTCCTAGAGTGTAGTGCAGTTCATTTGTCGATCCTCAATATTTTTGGCGCAAAAGACAGAAGAGGAAGTAACAAGAGGCACTTCCTTGATGATGGAGGCTTTGTTTGTGTCAGTGTGGTTCATTGTTGTCCTCAAGAGTGCTGCTTCCTGGAACCTTTGAGACGTTGATTTCAATTGTCTCACCAACGACGACACTATTTTCGTATTTCTTCAGCCAACCATTTTAGGAGGCCCTCTCACCTTTAAGCCCTGCCTGCCTACACCATGCAATATTGCCTTCAGCTTTTCAAGGTCGCTTTTGTTTCCGTCAGAGTTAATTTCATTATAGAAAGTTGAATCCATCCACTTCCACGCTGTCTGTTTGTCATTCTTGTTTACTTTTGTGCGTATTTACTTTCTGAAAAGTTTACCTTCTCTTTTCCACTCTTCCCCACCTTCATCTTCTCCTATTCTCAGACGCACGTACCCCACCCCTCCTCCGTTTGTTTTTCTTTTTCTTCTTCTTATTCCCCCATTCTCTCCTGTATCATTTTTTTTCTTGGACCTTCATCTCTTTATTGTTCTCTCCCCCTACGCACCTACACCTTCATCCATCTCTCTTCTCCTGCCTCTTCGTTACTCCCCTCACGTGTCGTTGCCTCCTCTCACTCACCCCTCGTTGGTGGCAGGAGTGATGATGAGAGTGACAAGCGAAGCATAAGAAGTTAACAATGAGAGGGAACGAGGAAAAACAAAGGAGAAACAAAAGAGAGGTGGAATTAAATGGTACGAAGGGAGAATGAAGAATTATGGAGGAGGGAAACCAAACTAACAGAGGGGTAATGTTGGTAAGTGAGGAGGGGTAAGACCTACGGACCTGCCTGATATATACCTGCCTCATATACCGTCAGGTGGACAGGGCAGGCACCGGGGTCCTCCTCACTCTAACTCACTTCCATTGTGTAAATTAATTATCCATTAATTGATAGTAGAACCGACTACAAAGAAACCACTTCACTTTTCCAGGCGATTATATTATACTGTAGCATTAACAACACCATTATTGTCATTTCAGTTAACTACAAGTATCTGTAATTCTTTCTCCAGTTCGATGAAATATTTATTTTTACAGTTCATGTAATTCTTTCTCGTTACGACATTTTGTAATCGTTGTTATTCATTATTGTAAATACAAAACAACTTCCCACAAGCTGCCTGAAGAATTTTACTTGTCAAAATAGTCAGTCAGTCAAGATTGGCACCAACACAACAAAGTATTATGTATATAACTCTACGATAAAAAACCCACTCCTATGGCGGCTCAAAAGACGTGGATTATCGTGTTAATTAGTGGGTCAAGAGCCCCTCACTTCAGCCTTCAACACCTGGGAGGATATTACATCACAAATTACCTGTATTGCGCTGTGCTGTGGTGTGGTGTGGTATGGTATGGAGTATGGTGTGGTATGGGGGTATGGTGGGGTGTGTTGTGGTGTGCCGAATGGGGTCCCATCAAAGCTGTCAACACAAAAACCTGGAACGAGACACTCGGCCAGATCAAAAGAAAACACCAGAATTGGTTTGATGAAAACGATCCAGAAATCGAAGTATTCGTCAACAGTAAACGCGCTGCTCTCACTGACTGGCAGAGCAACTCAAAGTCTCGGACCAAGGCTGACATCTTCCTGAAGGAGAAAGCGGCGGTCCGGCGCGAACTTCGCAAGCTTATGAACGAATGGTGGAAAAATAAAGCGTGTGAAATGCAAAAAAATGCGGATCAACACAAGATGCGCGAAATTTTCAATTCCGCTAAAGCCATATATGGCCCAACTACTCATGGGCTGGCTCCCTCCACTCGCCTGACGATACCTCCCTAATTAAAGACGAAGAAGGCTGGAAAGAGCACTACCATTCGCTGCTCAACCGAAACACCGATGTGGATATCCTGGCTACCCAACAGGATATGTTATGTGGAATTCGTCATGTTATTTTAGGCCAACCAGTGACTAACTAGATAATATTTTGCTCTCGTTTTGTGTATGAAAGTCTCGTTTTCGACTTGAATCAGTCCTTTACGGTAATCCTAGGTAAATGTGCTCCCTCTAAGACTACTACAGCCGACCAGCGCGACGAGAGACTCCTAAATGAGTCCCGCTTACTTTAAAACCGTAAGATTCAAGACCCGTCCACCCCTCCAGAGTACGGCACCAGTGGGTCTTAATTAAGCATAGTTTGGTGGCCTTTTGACCTACGCCTCCTGTAAGCCTACGGGGGGAGGGGGTACACGAAAAGCTTTGGAGGGGGAGAGCACGAGGAGCCCACGAGGACAAGCCCAAGGACAAGCGAGACATAAGAAGGAGCCCAATTGGAACACACGAAGCCGAAGCAGGACATTAGGCTTCATTAAACCTACAACTAGGAAAGATGAAGTAATAGAAGGTGATGGAGGACTATGAGAGGGGATGGGGCAAGGAGGAAGGAAGGAAGGAAGGAAGGAAGGAAGGAAGGAAGGAAGGAAGGAAGGAAGGAAGGAAGGAAGGAAGGGGCACCTAGTAATGACACCCTCTGTCACTGATCCTCATTATCGCTCGTCCTTTGTCAGTACGTAAGGTGCGGCCTGAGGGTGCATCCTTCCCGCGGCTCTCTACCTACTACCTGCTACCTGTACCTGTTACTTGCTACTTATACCTGTTACCTGTTACTTGGTACTTATACCTGTTACCTGTTACTTGCACATGTTACCTGCTGCTTGTACCTGTTACCTGTTACCTATACCTGCTACCTATTACATGTTACCTGCAACTCAATGTTGTAGTGCTACGTAATATAACACACAACAATGACAACACAACATACCATATTCCAGCTCACAAGAATAAAACGTAACACTGTAAACGTAACACAACGAAACGCAAAGTAACATAACACACCCCACCCTAAGACCGAGGTGTGCATATACATCTGCGAAGGTGTCAAGATCGCCTTCATCCGCCGGTGTAGTCGTTGGGTGAGATGATGCTTCCTGGTTGTGTCTGGAGGAGTGTGTCTCTCTAATAACAGCAGCGGTAATAGCGACAGGAGCAGCAGTAGTGGGACAGAAACTTAAAGTCTGGTAATTACGACCCACACCCCTCCTTCTGTCACCCCTCCCCCAGGCGTCCCTCACAAGTTACGGTGGCCGGGAAAGACGCTGGCTAAGGGGGGGGGGGGGGTGACTTAACCATTAGAACTGGGGCCACAATCCTAATGGGTCTCATTTTTAATGAGCCTCACTTCTAATGAGCCCTAGTCCTAATGCACCCAGTTCTAAGGGATTCAAGCTCTAATGGACCTCAGTTTAAGTGTCTCCGAGTTCCTCTGAGCCTCAGTTCTACTAGGCTCCAGATTTAAAGGACCCAGTTTAAAGGTTAGCACAGCTTAGGACTTAAGGCCCCAAAACACCATCACCTACAGTTCAGCTTACAACTAACAGTGTCTTTATAAATGGAAACGAAGGCTCAGTTTAAGAATGTTTTCAAATACACTAAGAAGCGTTTTCTTTTTTCTTTTTTTACACCGAGAAGCGTTTACTGTAAATTAATTTCTTTACACCAAGACGCGCTTTCTTTAAGTTATTGTTTACACCAAAACACGTTTTCTGTAAGTTGTATTTTTTTTACACCAAAATGCATTTTATTTAAGTTATTGTTCACACCGAGACGCGTTTTCTATAAGAGCATTCTAAGTAAATTAACATACACTTGATAATGGCTTCTTGATGGTATAAGGAGCTGGAGTGAATTATTCATGGCCTTGTGAAATATTTTGGTGGACTACAAAAGGTGCTGCCTCAGCTGCACGGGCTAGTAAAGCTTTCGGCAGGTGCAGCTGCGGTGGAGGTCCTGACAACTGCTGGTGGAGGCGGTGGTAACAGCTGGTGGTGCTGGTGGTGGTGGGTTAGTGGAGGAAGTAGTGGTGGTGATGATGGTGGTGTTGAAGTGGTGGAAGTGGTGGTGACTTAACCCCTTGACTACAATGTCTTAACCCCTTGACTACAATGATTTAACCCCTTAACTACGATGACTTAACCTCTTGAATACTTGAGAAATAGATCATTGTACTCAAGCGGTAAAGCTACCGTACTCATGTTGTCATCGCACTCAAGGGTTTAATGGTTATATTTCTCGTTTAAAAACCCATTAATGGTTTAGTACACCCTTAAGACTTTCCAACATTGATTAAGTTCCCCCTTTAAAACACCCATTATTAGTTAAGTTCCTCATTTAAAACACCCAGTAATGGTAAAAATTTCTTGTTAATTAGATCAGCATTTGATATATGAATGGGGTGTGTGACTCCATGCTTTCACTGGCTTTGGACTCTCTGGAAGAAAAGGAAGAGGGGGAGGAGGAAGAGGAAGAGGAGGAGGAGGAGAAGAGGGGGAGGTGAATATGGCGGTGGAGGAGGAGGAAGAGGAGGAAAAAAGAAAATGAAGAAGAAGGAGAAGAAGGAGAAGAAGAAAGAGGAAGAGGAGAAAGAGGGGGAAGAGTAGAAGGTGGAGCGAGAAAAGGAGGAGGAGGAGGTACTCCATTAGCAGCCTCCTCTTGTGTATTGAACTTAAACTGCTTCTGTTTAACATTTCTTCTTAGTTTTGATTCTCTCTCTCTCTCTCATACCTGTAAGTACCCACCCTAACACCATTCTCTCCCTCCCTCTCTCTTTCTCTCCCCCCCTCTCTCTTTCTCTCCCTCCTTCTCACTACTCTCTTTCCCTTTTTAAGTACCCATCCTATCCGCTATCCAACTTCCCGCGGATAGGTGGATGGGATGGGATGGGGTGAGGGAGAGTTCACTGCTCTTATTTTCTCCGTCGGCTCAATTTCCGTAACATCTCGGGTCACTGGAGTCAATCAGAGAAGGTCCTCTTTCAATAGCCATTCTCTCCTCCTTCAAGTTGCTACTCCAAGTGGGTCAATCCCTACTCTCAACTCCTACCTAGAAAATCCATACAGTTCCTTAGACGTTCTCAGCCTCAAATAGATGCTTAGCTTATGAGACCCCTTGTTGTGAGGCTTAGGGACTATTAGGATTAGGGATTATTAGGATTAGGGATTATTAGGATTAGGGATTATTAGGATTAGGGATTATTAGGATTAGGGATTATTAGGATTAGGGATTATTAGGATTAGGGACTATTTGAACGGAATGGCAAGACAGTGACGGGATGATAATAATAATAATAATAATAATAATAATAATAATAATAATAATAATAATAATAATAATAATAATAATAATAATAATAATAATAATAAGCAAAAAAAACTATGAAATAATGAGCTGCTGATAGTTGTTATTGATTAGTGTTACATAACCACGTAACATATTTACGGCTCACACAACAAACATCATAAATAACCCATTGACGCAATCATGTAAACCGTAATTAATAACATTATACAATCGTTGGACGCGTTGTTGTGGCTGGTTCATAATGTTTCGATAGTTGACCCAAATTTATGATGAAATCTGATAATACTGTTTGCTTTTGAAACGATAACGAAACATTACAAACTATTGCAAAATTATAAAATTTTTGTGTTCTAATATTTCGAAACTTTGTTCAGTAGTTCGAAATGGTTAAGTAATGTACTGTAGTTCAAAGCTTTATCCACCCTTGGAAATATTACCTTATATTTCTCAACCCTGGATGATCATTCTGTACTCTTTAGACGGCGACCCGAGGGCTTCACCACACCAAGCAAAGGCTTCATTACATAAAGCATCCAGGAAGAGGCTTCACCATACTAGCAGAGAGCTTCATCTGTTCTTATGCAGTGTATGTGTGTGTGTGTGTGTGACCTGTGGTGTAATGGCATCCTCGCCTCGCAAGTGAGCGGACCCGAGTTCGATCCTCGGGCAGTTTCTTTACGCCATTTGCCTCTGTCGACACAGCAGTAATTGGGAACCTGGATGTTAATCGATCTGCGGATCGTGTTCCGGGGTAATGGTTAGCCAGTGCAGTTGGTGAGTTGTCCGGTCTTCTCGGACTATTCCTTGACACTGAGTCACGCAGCTCGTTAACTCAGGGTGTGGTTGTTGTGTTGGCGACAGCTTCTACACCTTAAACAAATTCACGCCTAGGAGGCCCTTGGACCGGCCATCCTCGATTTCGAGGAGCTTTCCATTATGTGTGTGTGTGTGTGTGTGTGATTTATAGCTAGTTACATGCACATGAATGAGAGACAGAGTAAGCAACAAGAATTAACAAAACTTATGTTACATGGTACAATGAAGTGTAAGTTCATCAAACGTAATCTAACCTAACCTAAGGTATCCTGATCCAGATCAGCCTAACTTTACCCAAACTAACCTAACCTAACCCATATAATTTAACCTAAAGTAACCCAGACTAATCTAACCTAACCTAACCCTTAAAGTAAGCCTAAGAGATAGGTAATATTTGTATCGTCTGGTGGTATAAATGTTTTAGCGTCGTAGCCTCTTAGTAAACAAAACAACTTTACCCAGGTCGATAATCTACCTTTATGAGGCCGGGATTTACGTTGTTGTTATGTTGTTGTTGTTCACTTGGCAGCTACAACATCAAAGAACACTGAACAAAGAACAGTTAATCCTATTCCTGTATGTAAACCAACACAGGCAAATGAACAGTGGATGGGAACACATGATGGACACCTTGTCAAGTCTGGCTCACTCTAACATCCCTCAATTAATCTCAACATAGTCGATGCCAGTCACCACAATCCTATTATTCAGATTGGGTACAGTCACTGACGTTTCCTCCTGTGTGTGTGTTGTGTGTGTGTGTGTGTATAGATCTGTGACCCTTGGATAGTAGTCAACAAGAGGCGGAATAGTGTACGCGCTTACCTATATATTTCCTCCCTTTCATTACTGTTAACAGATATATTAAAGGGAGAGTTATGTTCTTGTCCCTTAGTTGTATACAGTCAGTCACGGAAATAGTGTTATGTCCTCGATCCAGTCTGGTATTGAGATCACACATAAATCAAGATTATAACTCAGTATGTTATTGATATACACATAGTTAAGGTAAATAACTAACTGTCTCATGCTAGTTATATATTAATGACGCAATCACGAACGCACCTGCCAATTAATCACTTGAAGCACCGTTGTTGGGTGAGCAGGTAGCATGATGCTCTAATTAGCCTTCATGCTGATATACCTGTCCTAAAGGTGTTCCCACAAGGCGTCACAACGTATCTGAGAATCTGACTCCTTGTGACTTCTAGACTGCCTCGAGTGCTTCCTACAACCTTATGAACAACAATCATGCTGAACGGTCGCCAAAATACCGCGTTTCACTTTAAATAAGGAAACTAACAATTTGGTTTATTTACTCCAGGGAGACGAATATCCAGCGCTGGTAATAAAGCAACACGAGGAACATCAAAGACATGGCCTGGCTCAAAATTCTCACTGTCTCCTACGTGAAGTAAGTTACAATATTTTAAATGGAGAATAGAAAAGGTAGATTATAATATTCATAATGTTATTTCGACATGACAGAGGTGGTCGCGTCTGTGTGGTACCTCGATGTGATCCTGGTCGATGTCTTGCTAATATCTCCACTGAGATGACTGGGCCTTAGTTCTAACACAGTCCAACTGAGCTTTAACCTATAGGATTAACTCCTTCATCAGGATTAGAACACCATAGGCATAAAACCAATTAAGACTGGGATCTAATCTTATTGGCTACATTAGATTGGAAACTAACGGGAGTGGGAACCTATCGGAACAGTCAAGAGGGAGACAAACGATGCGAGGACGTCAGCCAAGAGAAAAAGTTAGACATCACTGACAAGTTTAGTTTACGGGAAATGAATGACTTCTTTAAGAGAAAAATACCGAGGAACTTGTTCAGCTCTAATGGGTCTCAAACTCTACACCGATATTTACCTTCTTGAAATTGGTTCCGTCTCGAAATTTTCTCGTTCTTGAAATTTATTTGATGAGAGAATTTCACGTCAATTAAAATGCAAACACTTCGAAGACCATAGACTGGGGCCCATTAGGACTGGGGCCCATTAGGACTGGGGCCATTAGGACTGGGGCCCATATAACCTACAACTCCCTCATCACCCCCCCTGAGTTGATCTTCCTCTCCTCCCTTGCCAATTTCTTACTTCTTTTATTCTCTGTTTTATTCTCTTTCATCTTCTTTCTTTTGCGTCTTATTGTGTGTGTGTGTGTGTGTGTGTGTGTGTGTGTGTGTGTGTGTGTGTGTCCATAACCCCTTTCATCACCTAACCAGAGAGGAACACAAAAGAAACGCAAGATAAAAGGTTAAATGGGAGGAAAGAGAAGCACACGAATGAATGAAAGGAAGAAGAGAAAAGTGAGTTAACGAATGAGGAGAGACAGAGAGGTGAGAGAGAAGGGGAAGGGTTTGATAACAGGTAATTTAGGTAATAAAAAAGAGAAGGAAATTAATGACTAATGAGAGAAAATGGGAAGAGAGACAAAGAGAACAACACGGAGTAAAAGAGGGAATATAGGAGAACAGTAAAAGAGCATAGTAATGGAAGGAATAACAATGGGAAGTGAGGGTGAGTGGAGTATCAGAGGTGGCATACGCACGCAAGCACGCACGCACGCACGCACGCACGCACGCCAAATAAGTAACGTCAATAAACAAAATACAGTATAGATAACAATTTTCAAAAATTTCTGAAGATAAAAAATGTGGCCTCAGTCCAAATAGATACCTGTCATAATAGGCACCTGTCGAAATAGGCACCTCTTGTAATAGGCCCTAAACCTATTGATTTTTTTTTACGGGGATTAGCCCACCCGAGCACAGGTCACTGACCCACATCGGGGCCTGGGGGGCGAAAATGTAATAATAATAATAATAATACAGTAATTCATCGTAAATAACATTTATAATAAGAAGTAAAATAAAATAATAATGATGATAATAATAATAACAACACTGTAATAACAATAATAAAGAAGTACAAAGAAATACAAAAATGAAAAACAAAATCAATAGTGAGAAACGCTATGTGTATGTTGTGTTACCAAATAAGGGAAACAATTGAGACCCTGCAATTGTGTGTAAATGAGGCAGAAAGTCAGATCAGCAACCAGGGACTTGGTCACAATATTCGTGATACCAGGTGGCAGCAGGGTCTACCATTAGACAACACATTATGCTTCCAATATCTTCCCAGGCAGTAGTACCTCCCTGTTTGGTAGCTGCCTATTAACCTTTTAGAATTTGGGGCCCTATTAGGATTAGGGCCTCCTAGGACAGAGGTCTCCTAGGACAGGAGCCTATTAGGACTGGCACCTATTTGATTGACCAAACGACCAATTCACTTTCAGAATGACTCTTATATCATTGCCATTGATTCGCCAAGCGCACGGGGAAGACAGCACTGGCAAATAATTGTCTTACCCCCAAATTGGATGCCGGCAATTAGCGGTAATTAAAGTATCGTGGTGATAATTATGTTGGTAAACTTCCTTGACGCTTGGGGAAGAGAAGTGAGGGGGAGATGGGGTGCTGGGGAAGAGGAAGTTAAGATAGGGGGATGGGGACAGGTGATAAGGAGAGAAGATGGGAATGGGGGACAGATGAGAATTGGAGAGGAGAAGAAGGGGTGATGGGGGGAGAGAGGTGGGGAGGGGTGAGAGGCGATAAGGAAGGGGAAGAGAGTGGGTTTGGGAGGTGTTGGCGGAAAGGGAGGATGTGGTGGTGGTGAAGGGAAAATGTGGTGATGGGGAGAGCAGGTGGGGAGAATGTGTTGCTGGAAGAGAGAGAGAGAGAGAGAGAGAGTAACACAGTAAAAAGCCATTCAACACGTGACCACATAGAAGAGACTTACAAAGCAACTCTACAGGTTGGGCGGAGAAGAAACCCTGACTTTTCAGCACACACACACACACGCACACGCACACACACACGCGCGCACACACGCACACACACACACACACACACACACACACACACACACACACACACACACACACACACACAGTTTTATTACTGTTCTTAGAAGGCCCTCAGCATTACCAGCCGCTTCTTGAATGACTATTGGGACAATGTGTCTAAAAAAACCGTAGTAGTCTGAGGGAGGTCTGTGATTGGAGGTCTGTAGGAGGAGGTCTTGGGGAGGTCTGTGATAGGAGGTCTGTGATAAGAGGTCTGTGATAGGGGGTCTGTGTGAGGTCTGTGGGTGGTCTATGATACTACATAACAAGTCTGTGGAAGTTCTGGGGAACAGTCGGTCCAATTGTTTTAGATGTAAAACATTTGATGCGATTTACCAGGCGGAGCTGATCAGCTTACTGACCCACCAAGCTGGAGGTTATTGAGCCTCGCTTCTTGGACCCCAGTGAAAAACCACCCACTAATTACTACAAACACAAACTGTGAATGTTGTATATACACACATCAGATTTCAGGTGTGCATCTATACAAACAAATTCCTTAAGATTGACGCATAAGAGAACTCATTACTTAAGGAAAATGTCCAATAAGCCTCAGTTCTAATAAGTCCGTAACCTGACCATTAAGACTGGGACCCCGTAAGACTGACCCCGTAAGACTGGGACCCCGTAAGACTGAGACTCCGTAAGACTGAGACTCCGTAAGACTGGGACCCCGTAAGAGACTCCGTAAGACTGAGACTCCGTAAGACTGGACCCCGTAAGACTGGGACCCCGTAAGACTGAGACTCCGTAAGACTGGGACCCCATAAGACTGAACCCCAATTATATATGGTAAGTTAAGTCACCTTGGGCCCCTATTAGAACTGGAATCTATGAGGACTGGGACCCATTTTGAGCGTTCAATGTATTATGCACCCGTCTTAACGCTTGCAGATAAGTCGGTTTTGTAAAGCCTGGCACCTATAATATATGATGGTAGTAGTTAGCATTATACAACCTCGCATCTATTATGTATGAATCTGAAATGAGGTGAAGACTTGGGATCTATAATTTAGTGATTATAAAAGACACTATAATACCCAACATCTATGATTCAAGAAGCTGATGGCGGTTTTAGGTAATATGAAGGCCAGCGTGCATAATACATGAAGGTGGGGGGGGGGGGCATACGCAGGATAAGCCCGCCTTCTATAATTCATGGAGGGGGCGAGTCTTACACGGTCGCTGGGAACTGAATTGGAAAATTAAGCTTATGAATGAGTTGACTCCAGCGGCTGGGTCTTGACTATGGGCCACAAAGGTTTGATTTTCCCAGGAGTTTCAATGGAGCTTAATCATTTCTGAAGGCGGGGAGAGGGAGGTGTCTGTCTGTCTGTCTGTCTGTGTTAGTTTCTCTCTCTATCTGTCTCTTCCTCTCCGTCTTTTCTTGACATTCTCTCTTGCTCTTCATTTTCGGTCTAGTCTCGTGTTATTGTCTAATAATCACAGGAGAGGTGATTCATCCTCAGACGACCACACAGAGCAACGTCTTCTCTCCCTGTGCATCATGTGGGCGTTTCTTCAAGACCTTCTCTGGCCCCTCATAACCTCTTAGGTACGCTCCATTAACAAGACGTCCCTTCTTAATCATTCTGGGCCCTGGGAGACCTTAATGACTCGCCCTGCGGTGTTGAAAATTACTTGTAAATGAGGGACCCCAGTTTGTCTTAAAGTTCATTTACGTAAGACTTAAAACACTGACGACACACACACACACACACACACACACACACACACACACACACGTACGTTAACCAGAAATAGTCGCCCAACTTCGCTTTATATTAGAGAGAGATACAATTTGTATTCCTGCATCAACCTGAGGTAGGGGTGAATAAGGTGGATACAGGTGTGGGGTGGATACAGGTGTAGGGGTGGATACAGGTGTCAGGGTGGAAGGTAGGGGTGGATAGGTATACAGGTGTGGGGGTGGATGCAGGTGTGGGGTGGATACAGGTGTCGGGGTGGATACAGGTGTGGGGGTGGATGCAGGTGTCAGGGGTGGATACAGGTGTCAGGGTGGATACAGGTGCAGTGATTCCTTTTCCCCACCTTCTCCGTCTCCACCCTCTTCTACCCACACCCTTTCCTTGGCCTCCACCCTCCTCCACTCAACAACCCTTCCCTGGCCTCCACACTCCATCCCTCCTCCTCCACTCCAACAACCCTTTCCACTTGGCCTCCCAGACCTCTCCTCCTCTACTTTCAACAACCCCTTCCCTGGCCTCCACACTGACCTCCCACTCTCCACCCTCCTCCACTCCACCCCTTTCACAACACCAACACTCAATTTAATCTCCCCGAGAGAGAGAGAGAGAGAGAGAGAGAGAGAGAGAGAGAGAGAGAGAGAGAGAGAGAGAGAGAGAGAGAGAGAGAGATGAGCAGCTGAGCGATAATTCAATTCTTTTTCGTAGGAGCTATGGTGGATGATGATGGTAGTAGCTCTGGTGGATGATGATGGTAGTAGCTCTGGTGGATGATGATGGTAGTAGCTATTAAAACTGAGTAGATACTTCAAGAAGGTTACATAAATATTCAAAGGGTTATAAGGACACATGAAGATACAGAATTAAATAGAATGATACAGAAAAATACAGAAAGATACAGAGGGTTCAAACATAACTGTATTTAACAAGCTAATACTTGAGCAAGATACCAGAGACTTCAGACCCAATGATAAGAGACTTCAACTTTGACCTTCCAATACGACACACAGACCCTTGAGTGATTAACATTCATCTTGTTACCTGAGTGAGTGCCAGGTGTGCCAGTCTGATGGTTAGAGTGCCAGGTGTGCCAGTCTGATGGTTAGAGTGCCAGGTGTGCCAGTCTGATGGTTAAGAGTGCCAGGTGTGCCAGTCTGATGGGTAGAGTGCCAGGTGTGCCAGTCTGATGGTTAGAGTGCCAGGTGTGCCAGTCTGATGGGTAGAGTGCCAGGTGTGCCATTCCTATTCAATACGATGAATCAACCCCCAGAGTACGATGACTTAGTCCACTTGTAGATATTATCCCAGTAGAGACTTAAGTCATCGCCGTACTCAGGGGACTAGAAAGTTATCGTACTCGAGGGGTTACTTAATCGTACTCAAGAGGAAATATTACATCACCTCATATATTTTCTAAGTCTTTATGATTTGTGAGTTAGATACAAAAGTAGGTAGATGGTGTGGCAACTTTATCTTCTACTCTGGTTAAGAGATATTCATTGGAATCCTGGCTGTCTCCGAGAACCTTACGTGATTGGCTGCAGTGTCTCTTACATCACCTCAAGTTTTGATGGATTTTTTCTTCACAAACTAAACGAAAAATAAATCGATTTTTAGACCATGTACAGCACAACCAAACAATGATTATCAAAAATGAAAATAAAAGATAAATCGCAAAACCGGTGATAATTTTGTGTCTTGGACTCAAATAATTGAGTCCGACAAATATAAGTACAGCCTTAGATTATATTCTAACCCTATCCAGGATCTGTGGCCTCGCTTTTGCGACAGATGATTCAGTTGTAACAGGATCCTCCCACACTGCCCGTCAATTCAATATTTACTGCACCAACGTTGGCGGTAGGAACCTTGCCTACAATATTCCTCGCTACCAGGATGACTCTAATGTCAATCAACAAAACAGACAGCGAGATGAACTTGTTGTTTAATCTATATGTACTGTGAACTGATCGATATTACGAAGAAAAAATCTGGAGACACGACAGCAGATGGTAATAACAATGCGATGTTCTTGTATTCACAGTCTTTAGGAGAAGGACCACCCCAAATCACTCTCAATCATCACTGGCCACAAGAGCACTACAATACTCTTATTTACTTATATTCTGTAGTGAAACTCGGAGTCACACACACGTTACTACCCACTGACAGCGTCGTGTGAATAATGACGAACTCAAAACAAAAATAACCAAGTGAATGAAATATTTCTAAGCTTGGAGTCGCATAAATTTCACGCTTTAACTAAGAACAATAGTTTTTGGTTTTGGACACACAAAAGGTACCATTTACGACACCCGACCACCTGTGGCCGTCACCCACATATTCACACCACCCGCACCACCAACCACATTGTGAAGTAGAGGAACAACACGCTCTCAAACACTTCACAGTGTACGCAGGGAGTTAGCGTGGCCCGCACTATACTCGACAGCCTCACTTCTTCAACAACAAAGTTTGATATCCATTTACAGCGTAATGAAACTAATAGTCCCCCAAGACCGAACCAGCAATCCTTAGTACAGGAGGCGGGCGCTGTCGCTACTCGGCCGCCGCAAACCAAAATAAGCTTAATGATATGATTATTTCTTCATTACGTCAGAATTATATAATTTTATTTATATTTTAGCGTCTTTAATTATGTGGTAATTTGATATTGTCTCTATTTATCTCGCCTGCAAGTCTTCATCACATAACTTTGATATTTGTCTATAAACTTAAGAACATAAGAATGGAGGAAACTGCAGCGGGCCAATTGGCCCATACTGGGCAGTACCATTTACACCCAACCCCTACTGCTCATATATCCACTGCTCTATTTCCAAACCAATGTTTACCTATTTCACGCCTAAATCTAAATTTGTCCAATTTAAAACCATTGTTTCGAGTTCGCTCCTGGTTGGATAGTCTGAGTACCCTTGTAATGTCACCTTTGTTTAGCCCTGAGTTCCATTTATATACCTCTATCATATCGGCCCTCACTCTACGTCTCTCGAGGGAGTGCAAATTAAGATGCTTTAACCTGTGTCTGTACTCAAGGTTCCTAATGCCCGGGATTAGTCTTGTCATTCTCCTCCTAATTTTTTCTTGGGATTCTATATCCAATTTGTAGTACGGTGACCAGAATTGAACTGCGTAATCCAAGCGCAAGATATAGTCTTAGGAGGACCTCTCTAGTCTTGTAACTAACACTCCTTTGTATGAACCCAAGTATTTTATTAAATGTGTTTCGAGCAAATACACATTGTTTACTTGGCTTAAGATTCCTACTTATCATTACTCCTAAATCTTTCTCATATTCGGATTTCTCAATAACATCGTTGTTCATGTGATATCTGGTTGTTTACATCTCCTAGACTAAGTACTTTACATTTGTCCACATTGAATTTCATCTGCCATTTTTCAGACCATTCGAAATTTTGTTTAGATCTTCCTGTAGTTTTGCGGAGTCCTCGTCAGATTTAATTACACGCCATATTTTAGTGTCATCAGCAAATTAACTTATGTTGCTGTCTACGCCGATGTCTATGTCGTTTATGTATATAATAAATAGTAATGGTCCAAGTACTGAGCCTTGGGGTACTCCACTAGTGACGTTAATCCAATCGGATTTAGTGTCGTTAATGCTCACTCGCTGTTTCCTGTCCTATAACCACGCCCTAATCCATTTTAGAATATCTCCTCCAATGCCACGAGCCTCCACTTTTCTTATTAGTCTTTCGTGGGGGACTCTGTCGAAGGCTTTGCTAAAGTCAAGATATACCACATCATCGTCGTGCCCCTCGTCCACTGATTGGAAAACAGATGAAAATAATGTTAATAGATTAGTCAGACATGAACGCTCACTTGTGAAGCCTTGTTGGGAATCATTGATCAAACTTGTGCTTCTCCAGGTGATTTCAAATAGAGTTTGAAATTTGAAAATCGGTAATACATTCGCTACCCTCCAGGATTCTGGTACAACACCCGATTTTAATGACATGTTAAACAAATTTACTTAGGGCAAATTTGTTTCAACTGTCCAATAGTCATTTGGACCAAACTATTCACTATGTATTTTGTACCAGTAACACATACGTACTTTGCTTAAATAAACTTTTTCAATAATTACACCACAATTTATATTTCTAACTTTCTGCCTAAATAAACTAAATGTAATACTAAACGTGAGAAACCACTACCATATCATGCGTCACCACTACCATACCATGAGTCACCACTACCATACCATGAGTCACCACTACCATACCATGAGTCACCACTACCATACCATTTAAGAGTCATCACTATCATACCATGATTCACCACTACCAAACCATGTGAGTCACCACTAAACATACCATGTAAGAGTCACCACTACCAAACCATGTGAGTCACCACTACCATATCATGCGTCACCACTACCATACCATGAGTCACCACTACCATACCATGAGTCACCACTACCATACCATGAGTCACCACTACCATACCATTTAAGAGTCATCACTATCATACCATGATTCACCACTACCAAACCATGTGAGTCACCACTAAACATACCATGTAAGAGTCACCACTACCAAACCATGTGAGTCACCACTACCTTATCATGTGAGAGATACAAACGCTCACAAAAGCACGCACACACGCCCACCAGCAAAAAGTTGAAAACCTAAATTAAGTAAACTCTCTGATACTTTTTAACAGAAAACAAAAACACTTTCAGGTAGACATTCTGTGAGAGAAGTATCAGGCAGACGTCAACACTGTATGACGTCACACACAGGTAAAACAATAGAGCTAATGTCTATCCTCACGAGAGCTTTCCAAGGTGGGTGTGGGTGGGTGGGGGTGGGTGGGTGATGACAGTGAAGTGCAGAGCATTATTGGTCTCGTCCTCCGCCCCTCCCATCTGTCTAGAATTCACAAACATAATACAATTTGTGTTTATTTGTTTTCTGCTAAGTGAGTCGGGTTCAGGTGTCCTTGTTTGTTTACTTGTGTTTATTGTATGCAAGCGGGCGTCAGGTGTACTAACTTGTAATTTTTTTAAGTCAGTCGGTTGGTTTGTCGGTCGGTTGGTCGGTCTCAGTCGGTCTTTCTGTGTTACCATGACTAGTGTACTGACCTTAGCTCGCTGAGTACGATAACACGCCACAGAGTATGATAATAAGGTTCTGAGTACGATAACAGGCCCCTAAGTACGATAACAAATCTCTGAGTACGATATTAAGCCTCTGAGTACGATAATGAGGCCCTGAGTACGATAAAAAGCTCCCCGAGTACGATAACAAGCCCCTGAGTATGATAACTAGACCCTTGAGTCCGATAATTTAAGCCCCCTGAATCTGATGAATTAATCCTGAGTACCATGATTAAATTTTCGGAATACGATGACTTAATTTTCTGAGTACGAGGAATTAAACCCTCTAACGATGCCTTAACCCCTGGAGTACAATGACTTAATCTCTTAAGTACGATAACTTAACTCATTGAAACGATAACTTAAACACCTTGAGTCAGATGACTTAACTAACCCCTTAAGAACAATGACTTAAACCCTTGAATCAACCCATTAAGTGTGATGATCAAATTCTTTGCATTCCATGACCAATTCCCTCGTGTCCCATGACGCTGTCCTCGTGGGTTAAACACTCGGAATATGACAATAATGGAGACCAGTTTAAGACCTACAGAACCAGCTGTCGTTTGTTCCAACACACAGTAAGAAACACAATGATTAAATAGGCCCTAGTTTCAACAGATGAATGCCAAACCTAACTATTAGTAGTGGAGCCCATTGAATCTGGGGCCCATTTAACCAGGAAACAATAACAAACATGAAAGTGAGAATCTTATCCTCCCTGTACTTACACTTCATCTCTGATGCTGTCGATCGAGTCTTTGAGATTCTCCAGATAGCCTTTGACTTGACTGAGCATCGCCAGGCGCATGCGTGGGGACCCCATCGCCCCGGCGCTCTCCTCCTCGCCCATGATCTCGATGAAGAAAGAAGAACTTGATAGGTCTAAGAAGAACACTTGGGCGGGTGAGGGCGGTTGCTCTACACCATCGCCACAGGGAAGACTACGAGGAAAGCTTCTGGTGCGTGATAAGTTCCTGGGAATGTTTGTCTCTCACATGGACGTAACCTGACGAGGGGGACTTGGTCAACGATGAGTTCCTTTCTGATTGAGGAAGTGAACTGCCTTCCTGGACTATCACAAAAGAGGTATTGAATTGAGAGAAACTTTGATGGCCTCGTGGCATTACCCTAGGACGGCCGGCTTCCAAGCGTGTCTACACCACTCAGGTTAATCTCCCGCTCAGTTCTCTTCTCTAAACTTGCCCCGTGTATGAAGGACTGTGAGGTATACCCAACTTCAGTTTTGAGACCCGGGAGTTGTTGTGGTTGTTGCAGCTCGTCTTAACTCTACTTCACCTTGAGAGTCTTTGTTCTATATTGCATTTTTCCGGGTCTACTTTATGTAAACATTTATCTAGCTGTTGTTAGAGACGTCATGGACAATGAATCCAACAGTCATACAGCTTAACACAGTCTAGGTCTTGTTTCTTTTTGATAGTTGTGGCGTTTTGGTGTTGTTGTTCAAGTGGTTTCCTGTAATTAATCGTTTGTCTGGGTGATATACGCACTGTATGTACAAGTTGTTCCTGTTTTTTTTATTCCTTTCGGTGCCTCATAAGTCAAGTTTTATCTTTTTAGTCAAAGAATATTATCGTGTTCTGTTTTAGTTTACCCCCAGAAAATCCCCCTAAAATCCTTTCAAGTTTTCCTTTACTTCAATGCAGCGTTAGCACCTGTGTTGCCGAGGTCGCCACTTCACGTATAAGACTGTGCTTTAACGGTGGCCCGCACTTTCTAAATTCTCCGGACCAACACCCTTGTTCCTTACATACATACTGTACGTACGTTCCCTCAACAGTATAAGACGGTGGTGAGGGCTGGTGGCGTTGCCCGCTGCCTCCTATACACTGACCATTCCACTCAGCATATCTCCAAGACTTCCTGACGTTGGTAACTCTCGCCTCAGGGTTGTGTGAGAAATCGTAACTCCGATCGTATAAATATAGTACTACGTATATATATATATATATTGATATGTATATGGATTACTTTATACGCATTGGCGTCAATATAGGTTCAGCAAATGTCACACACAAGTCTTGAAGGAGATCCGTCAATGATTTATATTATCTGAGACTAAAAGCACTCAAGAAATGTTGCATTCAGGAAATTCAGCACAAAAATATGCATCCTTATTTCAGAGTGAGTGAGGTGGAGGTGGTGTGAGTGAGGGAGGCAGGGCGATGGATGACCCGCGGCTCAGGCCAGAGAAATAACCCTGCCATTACTCGCCACTAAGGGAAGGATATGTCAACTTCAAGAACCAGACGAGTTAATAATGTTTCTCCTTTGTGAGAAAGTCAGGTGAGGTGGGAGGCGAGGTAGAGTGGGCCACTACTAGTATACTGTGTGCGTGTGTGTGAGACTCGCTGGTTCACACACACTCCAAGGCTTAAGCGAGCAAGCCAACACGTGTGTCTAGTCGGTGGGCGTGTGAGGCGCGCGCGTGTGTGTGTGTGTGTACGGGGGTGGTGACGGGGGCGCGCTGTGTGTGTGTACGGGGGTGGTGACGTGTACGGGGCGACGTGGGCGCGCCTGTGTGTGTGTGTGTGACGGGGGGGGGTGGTGACGTGTGGGGCGCGCTCGTGTGTCTGTGTGTGTAAAGTGGCGTGGATGATATTTGTAAGTGGAGGGAATACCCAAAAACGCTTGTGTAAGGGCGTGCGTGGGGAGAAGGTGAACTAAGCCCACAGAGTCAGGCACAGGGACATAGGCGTTTCCAGCACCAACCACATATTATCGTCTCCTCGTCTTCAGTACACCTCGTCTTCCAGGAACATTATCTACCACTTATAGATGTTAGTCTTAAACCACACACAATAAAAATAGATTAATCTTCAGGTGTGTTTACGTCTCACAACACACATAATAAGAAGTGTTATTTATTTTTCCCTTTTTTAGGCTTGTGGTTATTGTTGATGGTGAAGTGGTTGAGTCATCAGGTACAGTGACGGTGTGAAGTCAGAGGTCACGTGGTGGTGGGTCATCAGGTCACAGTAGCAGGTAGAGTGGGCGTGTCGTCTCGTGTAGGCGCCTCACCATTGCATGTATTGATAGCTGGTCTTCAGTGACCTTTTATCAACACCTTCTCCTCCTTCCGCAGGTGAGGTTGGCGCTCACTGTCCCGCCTCCGAGTCACTTATTTCACAGCACACGACAATAAGCACAAAATCCTTAAAAATTCCGGTTTTTATAAAGTATGTTCACATAAGAGAGACACTGGGGCGGCGTGTGAGGTGATTCACTCGTACGGTCACCCGGATACAGTCGCTAGATTTGGAGTCACTAATAAGGCATAATCCAATAAGCTTCACAGAGGCAGGTGAGTGGTGGCAGGTTGTGAAGTGGGGGTCGAGATAGTGTGGCGGACCATCAACCTTTATAACACGATGCTTTCAAACTTCACTACGTTTTGCTGGTGGAGTGAAGGAACACGAAACACTTCTTGTTTGAGATATAATAAGAAAAATAAAGGCGGGGGCATTGACATGCTTGAGATATGTGTACATGGGAGTGTGTGAGTTAACACTATACGAAGCACAGTCTTAAGATCACAAGGCAGAAATGTCCTTATGGAGAAATTTCGTTGTCTTCCTTATTAGTTATTGCTATATTTTGCTTTAAATAACATGATGTTTATACAGTGTGGATCACATCCTTGTGTTCGCGGTTTCAGGAGTGACCTCCACTAAACCCTCCTTCCAACCCATCGAGTCTGACTGAGTGAGAAGCGTGGTGGTTCAAAGTCAAATATCCCGCCGTGGTCGAAGCTCCGCCCCATTGTCGCGCTGGCCAATCATGTGGAGGTATCCCAGAGGATCACTGTGCTGTCGGCCAATGAGCTTTCACTCCCGGGGGATCAATAGATTGCGTATATTACGACTTCGCGTGTCCATGGTTAGTGTTTACTATACACTACATGATGTATTTTTCTGTAGCATGGGAGGTAAATCACACCGAAATGTGTGTTGTATGATTCCGGGAATTATTCACCACAGAAAATAACTTGCCTGCGGCGACAGCAAGCACATTCCCGCTCGTGTCCCATCACGCGTGTCCGAAACCCCCGAGGGGAAGCAAGCCGAGACCAGAACCGGAAGAGGACACCGGAACGATTGAGTATCTGAGATTCCTTGCAAGGGAGAAGCTTTCATTAGCGTTCAGACGTCGCCATGCATGCAAGCACACCCCACCCAGCTCAGCTTAGGGGACTTATCCCCAGATTATATTTTTTCATAGGACAAACGCATTCGTAGCAGCTTAAGCTGTTATTTTTTTTTATAAACTTTTTGAGAACTCCTGCTGACACCTTCTGGGACGCCCTCCCTTAACATTCTAGGATAATCTTTCTCTCTCTCTGTTTCTCTTGGTCCCTTGATCCTTCTCTCTCTCCCTCTTCATTTCTTTACTTTACCAAAGTAACAGAATATCTTCAATGAATTTTAGAGGTAGTGAACCATTTTCTTTCGTTCTAAATAAAAGTTGTAATATTTTCTGCTTTCCAAAGTTTAGTGCAATACTTTATAGACTTAAAACTACTCAGAAAAGTCGCACACAATGATACGGATTAAAAAGTATTTACATTACTAAATTACTCTAACTAAATTATTTAATCACAAAGCTTTTCCACTATTGGACATGTTAACTCGTCAAATAGGCCCCAGTCCCGATGGGCCCCAAATAAGATTAACCTAACCTAACAGGATTAGGGCCTAGTCCTATTTAGCCTCTATCTAACATAGCTCTCTGGATTAGGGACCAGTCCTAAGGGCCACAATCTATCCTAACTTAAGCATATAGTATAGGGGGTCCAAACATAATGGGCCCCTGTAAGAACACGTGGTAGAAATTTAGGTCACCCTCTCGTGTCTCCCACAGGAACAACGAGGTAATGTATTTTGTTGTCATATGTAGTGAATAATACTAATAACAATAACAATAATAATACTAATAACAATAATAATAATAATAATAATAATAATAATAATAATAATAATAATAATAATAATAATAATAATAATAATAATAATAATAATAATAATAATAACAATAATAATAATAATAATAATAATAATTAATGTCTAAGAAGTTGACACCACAATTCAAATTAAGGGAATACACAATTTTTACTATGAGTAAATGTAATTAATTAACCAGAGTTTGCTCAGCACAAATTCCTTCTCAACCACTAACATAATCAGTCATTAGTACACATCAAAACTATCTCACCTTCTCAGTATAACACCTCAACGAAAGTATTGCTCAAGAGGGTCGTGATCAATATTCTACAAAATTCTCTCAATATTGGCGTAATTTTTATTCCTTCATCATCAGTATTACCAAGTTAGTATTAAGGTCAATACAGATTTCATTTAGTCGCTGCTTCAAGCATCTGGTGTGTGTTGCGGGTGTTGGCAGGGATATATTGATCGTCTTTGGCTTCATAGTGGTGATGGTGTGTGGTGGTGATGGTGTGTGGTGGTGATGGTGTGTGGTGGTGATGGTGTGTGGTGGTGTGTGTGTTAGTGGTGTGGTGGTAGTGGTGTGTGGTGGTAGTGGTGTGTGGTGGTAGTGGTGTGTGGTGGTAGTGGTGGTGGTGGTAGTGGTTGTGTTAGTGGTGTGGTGTGGTAGTAGTGGTGTGTGTAGTAGTGTGTGGTGGTGTGTGTGGCAATGGTGCATTATAGTAGTGGTGTGTGGTGTGTGTGTGGTAGTAGTGGTGTGTGTAGTAGGGTGGTGGTGGTAGTGGTGTGTGGTGGTGTGTGTGTGTGTGTGTGTGTAGTAGTGTGTAGTGGCGTGTGGAGGTGGTGTGTTGTTGTGGTGGCGTGTGGTAGTAGGGTGGGTGGGTGGGTGTGTGTGGAGGTAGTAGTGGTGGTGATGGTATGTGGTGCGGTGTGGTGGTGGTGGTAGTGGTGGTGTGTGTTGGTGTGTGGTGATACGAGAGAGAGGGAGAGACGCACGCACGACACTGGTGTATATGATTTTTTAACCAACTGGGAATAGTTAGCGGAAGCGTTGATAATCATCGTGTGGCTGATGCTGACATGGCTACCTGCCCTTTGCTGGCTCTCTACCCCTCCTCACCTCCCACTCCCCTCTCACTCCCCCCTTCTCACCCCTACACTACTTCCTTTGCCCCCTTCTTTCCCACCATTCTTTCCACCCCTCATTCCCCTTTACTCAGGGTTTCCCTGCACTTCTCCCTCCCCACCCCTCCCTCCCGTCTCAGCAACTAGACTACTTCTGGATGTATGAGAGCTTGGGCCTCTTTAATAAGCCTGGATCCTGTTAGGCGGTGAACCCAACTGAGTGGTGGTGGATGATGGTGGCCGCCCCAAGTCCCCATTTCCAATATTACTCGAACTGAACCAACGAGAGTGAATGTGACGGCTGGAGGGAAGGTGATAACTTAACCCGCAAGATGAGACGTCGAGCTGATACCTGTAAGTTATACCTCACTCAGAACCCTCGTTCATTGCATCAGATCCTGTCGATATCTTGTTCAATTTGGACGATTTCTGGGGCTATTTTGGTGGAAAATGAGATCCGTTCTTTGTGTTGACATTCAACTTTTCGGATAAGTTTTATAAGCGACGGAATATTACAGAGAGACTCAGTCACAAACGCTGATTTTGGAGACGGAAGAGAACTGTGTCTATTTACAGCTTGAACTAGGGTGTCTTCTTAACCGCATATGTGACCTTGTTCATGACCTTTGACCTAATTGATCCATAAAACATAAGGGCTATAGTGGTTGTCACGCAATATATATAAATATGCTAGTATCTCCACCACATACACTTTTTATACGCACGCACGCACGCACGCACGCACGCACACGCACGCACGCACAGGGGCTCAAAAACAGTATCGAACCAACTTTGAACCTCTGAACTGTTTGCTTAATCGAGATAGACTCTAACCCTTTAGAGGGCGGCAGGTTTCTCTCAGCTGAGTAAAATTGTCTGGTGTTAGCTAGAATAAATACCTAAGGGTTATTTTCCCTCCAAAGGGTTTTAATAGAGTTTCTATTGTGGTTGATCGTGGTGGTGGTGGTGGTGGTGGTGGTGGTGGTGGTGGTGGTGGTGATGGTGGTGGTGGTGGTGGTGGTGGTGTTGGTAGTAGTGGTGGAAGTGGTGATTGTGGTGGAGGAGGAGTGCGGTGGCCGAGTGGACAGTGCTTGCTTTATATCCTAATAATCACTGGTACGATCCCGGAGCAATCCTTGTCCTCACAGTAGTAAACGGGTAACTAGCTTTTCTAATTAGGGAAGTGAAGGCGATCGAGTGCAGTGCCGGTCACTGTGTCTCCTTGCGTAGGGTCTAGTGTTTACCCCTCACAGGCCGTCATGCCTCTGGGACCTACTTACTTCCCACGGTGGTGTGAATGAGCGGTGGATCCATCAATGAGGTGTACCCAGTGTCTCTTAAGTTGTGTTCTTTTATTGCAACAACGAGACAAAGAGGTTCTGGTATTCATGGAGTAATACACAATATTAAAACAATCCTATTTTGGCAGTTATCAAAATATTTTCATAAGAGAGCGGCAGTGGGTTTTTCTGCTCCTGGGAGACTGTAGTGTGCAGGACGCAGCTCGCTGTAAGAAGCTTAGTGAATGAAAAGTAAAAAAGAGGATATAAAACCCACTGAAATATTCCAGAATCATAACTGTTATGAACACTGCTTGCACAACACTACCTCAACAGGCAACACACTCACTCAAGCAACACACTCACTCAGACAACACACTCACTCAGACAACACTCCCACTCTACCTCAAAGTGATCAGTGACAACCACTAGCACCCCAGTTGGCTTACGAACATTGATTCCAGTCTACAATCCCTCCCCAACACCAAGCCAGCAATGTACTGTCACTGATACGACTGTCTGTATGTCTGTTAGTTGTCATGTCTAATTAATACCTCTAGAATATTAATTACCTTAGGATGTCATGTAATATGCCATCCACACAGAGACCTTCGATCAGGTAGTCATCGCATACTGGCCTAGAGTGGCCAATGTGAAGTCTGGCCAGGGCTGTATCCTACCTCTATGACATTCGGGTATACGACAGGGGCGAATCTCTGTCGTAATCTCCCGGAGGTTGTTTGGCCCAGCAGTGGCATCCCAACAACGAACTATGTACGACGAGAGAGAGAGGGAACTAAGGAGGATGGAGGAGTGGGGAGAGGGGTGAGAGGGAGAGGAACTGGGGAGTGGATGGAGGGGGAAGAGGCAGTCAAGAAGTTAGGGAAGATGGGGATATAGAACTCAGAGGCAGGTAGTTCGGTCTGACGGGTCCACGCGGAGTTATTAAGCGACGACGGTGGACCACAAAACCTCGAACTGGCCACCAACCGTCTGGACTGATTCCAGGGTCGACTTGGCCAAGTCTGCCAGGTGGCCGGGAGGAAGAATTATATATCAGCGAAGTAACGGGGATGGGAGTCATATTATACGCCTCTCTCTCTCTCTCTCTCTCTCTCTCTCTCTCTTTGGGGGATTCATTCTCTTCAGCGACATTCAAAAGGTAAGGCAGAAAGTGTAATTAGCAACAAAGGTGGATGATGAGGAGGAGGAGGAGGGAGGAGGAGGAGGAGGAGGAGGAGGAGGAGGAGGGGGTTTGATGGATTGGACAGGAGGGGGGGGGGTTAGTGAGTCAGCCTCTCCCCGCCACACAGTGAATCAATCCTGACACTTCCTTACTTGGAGCGCTAGCTGGTGGTGATAGTGGTTGTAGTAATGTAGTAGTGGTAGCGATTGTGGTTGTTGTAGTACAGTATTGGCAACGATAGTGGTGGTACTGGTGGTAGTAATGGTGGTAGGCGTTATGACAACGCTAGTGGTTACGTTTGTGATAGTAACAGTGGAAATAGTTCTAATTGTGGCAATGGCTGTGATAGTGGTAGAGAGAGTGGCTACTATAGTGGTTGTTGTGATGCTTTCAATAGTGACAGTGGCTACAATTCTGGTAATGGTTGTGATAGTGATGCAGTAGTAGTGATAACGGTAGTTATGGTAGTCTCAATAATAGTAGTGGTAGTGGTTGCGATTGTTGTAATGATCTTGGTAGTACTAGCGATAGTAGTAGTGGTAGTAGTTGCGATTGTAGTACTGATCATGCTAGTAGCTGCGATAGTAGTAGTGGTAGTGGTTACGTTTGTGAGTAATAATGCTAGTAGTTGCGATAGTAGTATTGGTAGTGGTTACGTTTGTGAGTAATAATGCGAGTAGTTGCGATAGTAGTAGTAGTGGAGGAAGTAACCTGCTGGACTAAGATGATATGAAGGCACTTCCAGGAGTTACGAGACAACCAGGTCATGCAACACGACCAGTCATGTAACACGGCCAGGTCATGCAACACGACCAGTCATGTAACACGGCCAGGTCATGCAACACGGTCAGGTCATGCAACACGACCAGTCATGTAACACGGCCAGGTCATGCAACACGACTAGTCATGCAACACGGTCAGTTCATGCAACACGGTCAGGTCATGCAACACGACCAGGTCATGCAACACGGTCAGGTCATTATGTTTCGTAAGGTCACACGACATGACATATTATTACATCCGGTGTAGCTCATCCACAAAGTCAACCAGCATGCCGTAGATGAGGTCATCCACTAGTACTGCCACACTAGCACACCAAGGGCTCCTTATGAGTCCCCAGTCAAAATGAGTGACAAATTGGGTTGGGTGTGGATGGGGAGAGGAAGAGGAAAAAAAAGAGAAAGAGAAGAAAAAGAAAAAGAGGAGCAGGCAGAATAGAAAGAGAAGGAGGGGAGTAAGAAGATGAGAAGAAGGAGGAGCAGTAGGAAGAAGAGAAGTCGGAGGGAGCGAAGAAGTAGGGGAAGCTGAAGAGGTAGGAGGAGGATGAGTAGGCAGGAGAAGAAGTAAGAATGAAGAGGAGGTGTAGGGAGGGTAAAACTAAGAAGAAGGAGGAGAAGGAGGAGGAGGGGAGGAGAATGAGGAGGAGAGAAGGGGAGGAGGGGAGGAGAAGAAGTAGAAAGAAGAGAAGAGTAAGATAAGAAGGAGGGGAGGAAGAGAAGGCGGAGAAGGAAGCAGCTCACTCGGGCCAATAGATATACAGAAACTCTACGGTAAACACCACCCACGTTTCACTTACTATGGCCAGGACTGAGGCACAGTTTTGAACGTCTTTATTTATCTCTATGTTGTATAAGTGTGTGTGAGACAGATATCTTCCCTATATTTTCTGTCACATCAATAAACCTGCCTTATTCTGTGTGTGGTATTTACGTTAGTAGGTTGTGATACGTATCAGCATTCAAGGAAGGTATAATAATAATAATATAATAATAATAATATCAGTGTATTTTCCAATAAGTCTTCTCTCCTTAAACATGTGCGTCATATTACACAAGAACGATCACCTCTGTATTATTAGGAACACAATGGATATTTTATTTTGAACTGTGAATGATTGATGTGGGAGGCATGGCAATGATGCTCTGTACAGGTAGATGTGTGTGTGTGTGTGTGTGTGTGTGTGTGTGTGTGTGTGTGTGTGTGTGTGTGTGTGTGTGTGTGTGTGTGTGTGTGTGTGTGTAGTCACACACAGGGTGGTGAAATGCGTCTAGAGACTGCCAAAGCAGCTACTTTACAGTCACCTAACGAATAGTAAACGTAATGCCGACGGGCAATTGAAAAGGTATAAGGATAGTCTTAAGACAAACCTGAAAGAAGTGCCAAATGGACCCCCTCATCTGGGAGTCGATTACTCCACATCGTAACGCTTGGAGGAGCACCACACGAGAAGGTGTCAATACTTTCGAGTTAGCCCGACTGCAATCCGAGGCAGACAAGCACCAGCGCCGGAAAGACGCTGCCACCGCCCCTCCTGCTGTAGATGGAGCCCTCCACATGTGCAACAAATGTGAACGACGCTGTCGGTCCCGTATCGGCCTCTTTAGTCACCTTAAAACTCACCAACCTAGGTGACATTCTTAATACCTCTTATCATTGTATCACAGCTCGATTCCGAGTGACAGCAAAGTAGTAGTAGTAGTAGTAGTAGTAGTAGTAGTAGTAGTAGTAGTAGTAGTAGTAGTAGTAGTAGTAGTATGTGTGTGTGTGTGTGTGTGTCACAAGAACCAAGCTGACCAAAACTCATAACATCTTTCAATAACATTTAATATTTTACTGAAGAGAGGACCACGACTACCACTACGACCGTTCAGGAAACTAACCACTAATGTAAATTGAAATGCGGTTGGCTAACTACCCCTTGACCTCGTTAGCCATAATTCAATCATCTACCGCCCACGAGGCCGTTTCTAATTGGCGATTCGTTCTCTCATGTCCAATATCTAAGCTTATTAAAACAGGGAGCTACATCCCACCCCCCACCTAGCCTAACCTAACACAGTGACCTTTCTGGGGTGATACCTACGTGATTGCTCCGATTTCGATGAATTTGTTCAGCTTAACTGACTTGTCTGATTCATATTTTCAGGTGTCTCAGAAAAATGTATACAGTACATACCACCTTAGATATTATTGTGGAGACTGCGTTGGGTTTGGATGGGGAGAGGAAGAGGAAAAAGAAAGGAGGAGGAGGAGGAGAAAGAGAATAAAGAGAAAAAGAGGAGTAGGAAGAATAGAAAGAGAAGGAGAGGAGTAAGAAGATGAGAAGAAGGAGGAGCAGTAGGAAGAAGAGAAGAAGGAGGGAGCGAAGAAGTAGGGAGAAGAGAAGTAGGAAGAAGTAGGAGAAGCTGAAGAGGTAGGAGGAGGAGGAGTAGGCAGGAGAAGAAGTAAGAATGAAGAGGAGGAGTAGGGAGGGTAAAACTAAGAAGAAGGAGGAGAAGGAGGAGGAGGGGAGGAGAATGAGGAGGAGAGAAGGGGAGGAGGGGAGGAGAAGAAGTAGAAAGAAGAGAAGAGTAAGATAAGAAGGAGGGGGAGGAAGAGAAGGAGAAGGAGGAAGAGAAGGCGGAGAAGGAAGCAGCTCACTCGGGCCAATAGATCTACAGAAACTCTACGGTAAACACCACCCACGTTTCACTTACTATGGCCAGGACTGAGGCACAGTTTTGAACGTCTTTATTTATCTCTATGTTGTATAAGTGTGTGTGAGACAGATATCTTCCCTATATTTTCTGTCACATCAATAAACCTGCCTTATTCTGTGTGTGGTATTTACGTTAGTAGGTTGTGATGACGTATCCGCAGCATTCAGGGAAGGTATAATAATAATAATAATAATAATAATAATAATAATAATAATAATAATAATAATAATAATAATAATAATAATAATAATAATAATAATAATAATAATAATACAAATAATAATAATAATAATAATAATAATAATAATAATAATAATAATAATACGGTAATAATAATAATAATAATAATAATAATAATAATAATAATAATAATAATAATAATAATAAAAATAATAATAATAATAATAATAATTATAATAATAATAATATTAATAATTTAAGTCTATTTCTACTCCTTAAGAAACATGTGCGTCATATTACACAAGGACGATCACCTCTGTATTATTAGGAACACAATGGATATTTTATTTTGAACTGTGAATGATTGATGTGGGAGGCATGGCAATGATGCTCTGTACAGGTAGATGTGTGTGTGTGTGTGTGTGTGTGTGTGTGTGTGTGTGTAGTCACACACAGGGTGGTGAAATGCGTCTAGAGTGGCAGCATTATGTTAGTGTTAAGGTGCAAACACTGCTTGCTCCCTCTCGCTTTCAGCTGCCACCGCTGGCTATCCCTAGTGGCGAACAGGTAAGCAATTTGCATAAGTCTTCCCCTGCCAGTATACAGCCTCCTCACCATCAAGGCTTCTGCTGTGCCTGCTCGTGGTAACACATGGTAACTGGGTGCCTCGTGGGCCCAGGCTCGATCAGCAGGGGATCTCGGAGTAGCAGTGGGCCCCAGAGGGACGGCGCATAGGCCTACTGGCATGTGGACACGACCTGGCGCCTACCAACCACCGCCCCGCTGCCTTGCAGATTAACCTTGGTAGGTATAAGGCTACGAGAGTAAACCCCGAACGAAAATTCTGCAGTGGAGCCCCGCATCAGGCAGACATGCTTACAGAGCTCCAACAAGACCCCAACGGCGGTGGAGACGGAAGAGGTGACCACCATGGAAACCCAACGACTACACCGGCGGACGAAGGCATTGCCTGATGGACTGGTTACTAAGGCGAAACCCAACAAACTGGCCTATCGGCAGTCCATTGCGACTCTCCCCCTCCCCTGTCGTTGCAACACTTGCACCACTGGATCAGGAAAAGGGAGAGCCAAGATGTGTGGTTGCAGCCTGCGCTCCTGCCTCACCACATAAATCAACTCACCGCAGCCATCATCCAGTTCACCATACCTATCATCATCACCATCAAAACCCCTATACCCCGAAAAGTCGTATGGCGACGGACGAGAGGCGACGGGGACAGGCAGAGATGACTGCCGGGATTCTCTAGTCACAACTCTGCACATGGGCAGCACAGATAAGATGGTCGTTTCTGCTTGAGATCTAGGCAGCAGTGCAATCCGGTCCTGTCTGTGCGACTGAGCAGCCCTTTCGGGGAGCCACTCTGCTCACCCCACATGGGGAGGGGTGAGCAGAGCCTGCCTAAAAACCCAACTTGATTGGGCAACCGCACCCAGTAAGGTCATCCTTATGCAGTCGAAAACACAATCAAAATCTCAGATGCAAACAAAAACCAACCATACAGCCTCTTATGGTCGCTGCATGGAATCTCAGGACCCTTCTGGATACTGACACAAATGCACGTCTTGTGGCAAAAGAGCTGGCTAGGTATAACATCGACGTAGCAGCCATCAGCGAGTCCCGGCTCCCAGATGAGGGTCAACTCACAGAACGGGGGTCTCCACAAAAATATCCAAGGTGGTACGTACTGTATACATTTTTCTGAGACACCTTGTATATAATTATTAAAAAATCCCAGGTGCAAGAAAATATTAATCAGACAAGTCAGTTGAGCTGAGCAAATTCATCGAAATCGGAGCAATCACGTAGGTATCACCCCAGAAAGGTCACTGTGTTAGTTTAGGTTAGGTTAGTTTAGGTTAGGGTAGGTTAGGTATCAACCACCGAAGGTCAGCAGGCAAACACACAGATAAAATTTTCTTTAATTACTAAAACCCATCAAAGTCTGGCCTCTATGTCTGCCTCTTTGATGGCCATGTGTACTGGTGGGTGATACAGGATCATGTGTACTGGTGGGTGATACGAGGTCATGTATACGGGGTCATGATCGGTCAATTTGAGGTCATGTTCCGTCGTCCAGTGATGGTGGGATGAACGTCTAAGTGGATTAGATTATGTTAGAGAGGGATTCGGAGAGATTGGAAGGACAAACGGTTAATGGGGAGAGAGAGAGAGAGAGATCTAATCATCGCCTCTTCAACGTTAAATACAGAAAGAATTAGGTTAACAACCTCAGCAAGAATATAACGAAGAGTTCGGAACTTAACACCAAAGTCGCCTTATTTCCATATCACGAAAATGATATATGTTTTATGTTGTCTCCCAGAGACACAGTCTCTAACACACAGTCTTTCTACCACACGTCTCTGTAACAATCTCAAACATACAGTCGCTCCAACACAGTTTATCACAAACAATCTAATAAATATACAGACAAACAGACAGACAGACAGACAGACACAAAACATCATATTCCTGTAGGCAGTAACATGTTCAACTGACAGTAATAATAATGCACGATAACATTAGCACGGCACACACCACTCCGGAGTAAACAACACCAATTTATTTAACAAGAAACGAAAAGAGAACAACGAGAACCAGGATGGTGCACATTGATAAAATAGGCAAATTAGGAACATAAATAATGATACCTTCAACACACGTAAACAATAATCATGAAAGCAAACACTAGGATATGTTTACGCAAATTTAGGCGCAGTAAGTATCAACGTAAATCTCTTTGTTCATTAACTTTTACTACAGAGGTAAATATTACATAAATGCAGTCACACGGTTACCATCATGTAGACCTGTACTGGGTGGGAGCAAAGCCTGCAGGCACATTTGGGTTCTCGAACAAAATGAATACCCAGATTTCATTATACTGTATAATCATTTAAAATCCAGGAATTCTTTCTCGATAATTAACAGGTTTATCGCAGTCTGTGTTTAGTTACTTCACGGAATGTATAAAAAATCTAATTTTAGGCAAGCTCGCAATAGTGTTTGATTAAGTTAGGTTATATTATTAGGTTAGGCTTGGTTAAATACGGTTAAGTCAGGTTAGGTTTAGTGGGAAATTATCCATGCGTTATTGAGACTCAAATAGGTCACACCAAAATCATAAGGTAGAAAGTCTGTCAACCTACCTTATTACCTGTCCTTCTATTCCATTTTCGTGAGGCGGACAATGTTAAATAAAACCTCAAGCACAGAGACAAAGTAATGAATGAGGAGAATTATATGCGGTCGCCTGCACTTATACCTGGTACAGTGGTTGGCACATTTTGTGAGATGTGGCACCTCTGTGGGAGGCTTATTTAACATCCTTAGTCTAGCTACTATTGTGGGGATCCTTAGGGCCATTCTGGGAGATATAACACGAAGTAAACAAACACAGAGTTGCCACATCTCTCAAAACGCACCAGCTTCTGTATCAGGTATAAGTGCAGGCGACCGCATATAATTCTCCTCATTCATTACTTTGTCTCTGTGCTTGAGGTTTTATTTAACACTACTGTT
>NW_024732238.1:1012870-1021331 GCF_018991925.1 Homarus americanus
TTACACAAGGACCTAGCAGACCTCTCCAACTTACACAATTATACACCACAGCATAAAAAAACTTCTTGACGCCAATAAGATACAAGATGAGAGTTTTGTACTAGTTACACAAGGACCTAGCAGACCTCTCCAACTAACACAATAACAAACAACCCCTTGCTAACTAGCTTAGCCTCCTCTTACCCTGTTCCCTCGAGCTTGGGCGACCTCTTAGTGCGGCCTTCACCACAGCCAATCAAATCGTCTCTGCTAGGTGGATAGCCCACCTGCTCTTATTCTCTAGTACTTTACTTCCCGTTTCATAACGTTCCTTCTACCTTACCTCTTCTCTCCCTTCCCATGGCAAGCCTTTGCCATTTTATCTCCATTATCATCATCAACATCACACATCGCTCCTGAACTAAGAAGACCTCTCAACAAGCTCTACTGCTGGACCCGGAACTTTGAAGACCGCCCTCTTTCTGCTGCCATTGTTGGCCATCTTCCCTGACCGGACCATCTACCACTGACATCGTCGACAACATCTCACAAGCGTTTTCGGTTTATTGGGCATTAGTTTGTCCTCCCCACTGGTGGTGTGAGTGACCCACACTCCAGCTGGAGAGCAGCTATAGCGCGATATTCCCGACGTGGTCATTAGAAAGTCTCCATCGGAGGGACTGACCTTGGGTGTAGAAGGCCCCAGTTCGTGGCGCGCCACCTCTAAACCGGGACCACGTCCATGGAGTGGTTGCGGTAGCGTCCACTGATCGGGGATCCGCTCACACTTGCAACCCGTATCCTTCCAAATCTGCAGGACCACCTCCAATCCCAACCGTCTGGTTGCCCGTGTCGGACTAATGGTCCAACAATCTCAACAACAACAACACCGGCGTGGTTTGAGCTCTTTTCCTTCTACTACTATTTTTCCTTTTTCGCTCTGGCCTAGGGACCTGCACCCTCAAAAAGTGTATTCGTCCTGCGGTCCCCCCTGTTAACTGTTCACCTCCCTCCCAGGAGATTGTGAACACGAAAGGGGGTTGGAGCAAAACCCATCCCAGCCGAGTCTTTCCAGGAAAACCGTGACCGTGCGGGTCCACCTGGAAAGAGGGTAGCAATCCTTATCCTTCCCAAATAGGCACACTTAGCTCACGTCTATAAGTGAGCAGTCACATACACTAGGAAGTAGGTTTCCCCAAACGGGGCTCCGGGAGAGAAGCTCAGGAACCACTCTACGACCACCAGCCAGTGGGGAGTGCTGAAATTCCTCTGCTACTTACTCAACCGGAATAGGTAGCTCTGAAAAAAAAAAAAACCAATTAACCACCGGTTATGGAGTGCGTACGCTCTCCTAACCGCGACCCCTGCCTGAACCGCCAACCCGACGACCCGAACCTAGACAGGCTCCGCACAGAGAAAGCGGATCATCTGCGGGTCTTCCACGAAGCCCTGAAAAGCAAGAACAACGCCAGTCACACCACTGCCACCGCCCCCAACAACTCCACCACCAGTTACCGCCACTGAGGACGACAACTGGACGAAGGTTGAAAACAAAAAACGCCGTCGTGCTTTTTTGGGAAACGAATGCCGTCAAGCAGCCCAAAAGGCACCCATCACCACCACCAGCTCACCCCCAACGATACTGCCAAAATTCCGGATCTCGAAAACGGACACGAAAACGACATATGCCGCCATCACAGAGATGGAGAAACTAAATCCACTGGCCAATTTCTCAGTGCGACCCAACCTAAAGGGAGAGATGATTATTCACACCAAAGACAAGGACTCCGCCACCACCCTCGACACTTACCTGCAAAACACCACCACCGTTGCATCAACCAAGCTGGACCCCGCCCAGAAACTGATTAAGTCGGTAGTCCTCCGGTACTCAAAGGAGCTACCCCTAGAACCCCTGTAGATCCACCAGAAGATCCTAAAAGCCGAGAGATGCTCTCCCCCGTCCGACAAGACGGCCACCACAAACCAAGTGCTCATAACGCACTACGGTCCACCCCCCAGCACCTTAGACCTCAAAACCTGGGGGATCTACGAAGTGAGGCCCTTCGTCCCGGAGCCCTGCGGTGCTTCAGATGCCAGAAATACGGGCACCATCAAACGAGATGCACGTACAAGGAAATCTGCGCCGTCCGCGCGCAGAACCACGGCACGCACTCCTGCCTCACCAAGTTGAAAAATGGGGAAAAAATTGTCCCCAAGTGTGCCAACTGCGGGGGCAAACACCACGCCTGGAACCCTGGATGCTCCGAGAGGACAATGAGGGTCCAGGCAAACCGACCAGCCCCACCAAGTACCTTCGTGTGGGGAACTCAAAGGCAAAAACAACAAAGCCAACCACCTCAGCCGGTCAACACCCAAAGTGCAGCCCAGTTTCCTGGCCTCACTTCGGCCACACCTCAGCCCCCCAAGCAGCAGACAACTACGAAAAAGACAAAACAAGCACACACCAAGGCACCAGAAGGAATGATACACGTATCAGACCTAGCCAAGGTACTGACAACCTTCGTGTAGGGCCTAGCCGGACTACTGGGCCACAAGATCCAGCCTACACAGCTCCAAATACTCATGGGGAGCGTCCTCGGGCAAGTCGCCACAGCTCCAGCCACCTCAGTGGAGGACGCCATGCCGGTCCCCACACGAGTGACAGCCGAGGTACACTCTACACCGAAGAAGGCCACCAGGGAACCAAAGATACCGACAGCTCCCAGGAAGAAATTGGACGTTTCATCTCCCCTAATCCGAACCACGGCCCAGAAGGCAAAAACCACCACAGAACAAGAAGATATGAACCTGATCCAGTCGGAATCAGACCTGAACATATCCATCGAGGACCACCAGAAATCCCCGATGAAACAGTAGTGGAAAACATCAGCACCCTGAACATCCTCTCATGGAATGCTCAGGGCATCAAAAACAAGAAACACCTCCTACAAGAAGCAGCAGCCAAGGACAAGCTTGACATTATACTGCTACAAGAAACACTTCTACAAGAACACCACTGTTTTAAATTCAGTGGTTACAAGACATACAGGAGGCATTTCACGCAGGCGTCGACAAGAGGATGTATGATCTTGGTCAAGTCGAACATACCCTCCGCCGAGGTCATGCAGCAATTGCCATGTGGGGAAAACATTGAGACACAGGCCGTCAAAGTAACCCTCCAAGAACGGGAAATAACTGTCCACAACATCTCCAAGAACCCAAGGGGCTCACTGGAGGTGACTCAATTATTCGCTTCAGCCTCTGACCACGCCACACTCATAGGAGGGGATTTCAATGCACATCATCCCTTCCTAAGCTCGGTAAGCCCCACAAATGAAGACGGCCTACACCTACTGTATACACCACCTTTCAAGACACACCCGAGATCTGCCTCCTGAACACCGGAGAGCCCACCCTTCGTCTCCAGTGCACTACAGCCTTCGGCCTCCTGGCAGCTACACCCCACGCTGACCAGCGACCACTTTGCCACCCTAACAACACCCCGTAGGTGAACAAACTCCTCACTCCACCCCCGCCGAGATGGAGATACAATACCCAAAAGGCAGACTGGGAACTCTATAAGAAACACCTGGCTAAGTGGTGTGCAAAATCACAGCCGGCTAGTGCAGCACCCGTGGACGAGGCAACCCTCCACCAACAATTGGTCGAGGCGTTTCACCAAACGGCAGAAGAGGCTATCCCAAAAACAAAACCCACATCAAGACAGTACAAGGATTACTGGTACTACTGTCCCAGGGTGAAAGAACTCAACCACAGAGTGAACATGGCCCAAAGAAACTACAGGAGACATCCCACGGCAACAAACAGACATCTCCTGCAAGTCATAGTTAAGGATACCAGGGAAGAGAAGGAAGGAATCAAAAGCGTAAGCTGGATCAAGTGGTGCTCCGAACTGAACGAGCACACCTCCCTTGGCAAAATGTGAGCCCAGATCCGAAGGGCATCTGGGAAGGCAACACCACCACCACCAACCCATCCCAACCCAGAAGAGGAAGCCGAGAGACTTGCAAAACTGTTCTCTGACCGAGCAGCAAAGAAAAACCTCCCGAGACAGGCGGGGGAGACAAAACGGCGTCTGCGACAGACCAGAATCCAGATGATCGAAGAGGCCTGCAATTGTGAAGATGACACCGATAGACCTTCAACCAGCAAGAACTCCAGAAGTCGCTAAAACGAAGCAAGGACACAGCTCCAGGGGCCGACAGGATAACCTACTCCATGCTTTCTCATGCCGGTACAGCCGGACACGAGGCTCTGCTACAAGCCATCAATGCTTCGTGGACAGCACAGAGACTTCCACCGGAATGGAAGAAGGCAGATATACAGCCCATTCCGAAGCCCAGAGAACCAGACAAACCGAGACCCATCTCCCTTCTCAGCTGCATAGCGAAGACCAGAGAAAGAATGGCTCTCAACAGACTCAAGTGGAAAGTAATCAGCCCACACCCTCACATTTTTGCTTACACCGAGAACACCGGCACAGGCAACAACATCGCCGAGATACTCAGCACAGTGGACAATAAACCAGCTTTGGTGGTCTTCCTCGACCTGGAGAAGGCCTTCAAACTAGCAAATCCACTGGCCATTATAACGACGCTCGCTGGAAAAGGCGTCAAGGAAGGTTGCTGGGGTGGATCCAGAACTACCTCACACAGAGAGAAGCAAGAGTACGCTTTCAGGGAGCAACCTCAAGCTACAGGTTCCATGAAAACGGAACCCCACAAGGAGGCATCCTCAGTCCAACGCTGTTCAATGTCCTGATTGAAAATCTTGTAAGACTTCCTTTCAGACAAACAGCCAAGCTCCTATGCTATGCAGACGACTTACAACTCATAGTAAGAGGATCAAACAGACTAGCCAACACGCAACACGCACTCCAACTTATAGAAGAGGAGTGCAACAGACGTGGACTGAAGATAAATCTAGCCAAGTCGAAAGCGATGGCCATCTGCACAGACACACCAGACATGATGCTCTCCATACAAAACACGCAAGTAGTCTGGACCAACACCCACCAGTGTCTTGGAATCTGGTTCGACCAGAAACTCACTTTCAAGCCGCAACTCGAGTATCTCAGGCACAGGACGAAGAGCAGACACAACATAATGAGGTCGCTAACCAGCACAACCGCAGGAGCAAACATACACGTGCTCAAAGCCTACTACACGGCCGCCATCAGATCGCTGGTAGATTATAGTACTCCAGCACTCATTGGACTGAGAGAAGACCAGATAGTTGAGCTAGAAGTTATCCAAAATAATGCTCTCAGGACCATGCTCGGAGCACCCATGTGGACCAGAATTTGCAATTTGCAAATGGAAACTGAACTACCACCCCTGGCAGTACGAGTCAAGCAGGTGACAGCCGGTCTCCTCGCCAAAATTGTAGATCAGATAAGCCCACAGCTGCCAAAACGCGAATCAATGCCTCCCTCCATCTCGACCACAGAGTGCGAGGGGCCACTCGGTCGCACAAGGCAAGCGAGGTCATCCGACACCTGCAAGCAGAAACACTCGTCAAGAACAACCAAGACATACGAGACAATGGTTACGTAGTTCCTCCACCATGGAGCCCTCCACCAGCCACATTCAAAATTACCGAACTAGGTGATAGCAAAGCCAACCTCCAGAAGGAGGACCTCAAAAGAATACCTCTGGAAGCCATAGCCACCGAGACAGGCTGATGCAGCATCATACTTCACAAACGGCTGGGTGGTCCCAAAACATCATACATCCGGAGCTGCCTTCTACACCCAAGGTCAGACCCTCCTATGGAGACTTTCTAATGACTGCTCCACCCTACAAACAGAGTTGGTCGCAATCTCAAAGGCCCTACAACACGCTGCAACACAACACAACAAATCTATCATAATTCACACGGACTCGAAAACGGCCATGCAGGCGCAGCAACACAGTCAACCAAGAGACAACGTCCACATCATAACCTCGATCCTCGCACAGCTACAGGACTTCCAAAGACAAAATCACCCAGTCGTCTTACACTGGATTCCCAGTCATGTAGGGATCGGGGGAAACGACGTGGCAGACGAAGCAGCCAAGGCAGCCACACGTTCTAGAAGCACACACATTCAAGTTCCAGCAAGCGTGCAACAGATCAAGAATCACCTCAGAAAGACTACCAAGCTCCACATCCAAAAGAGCTCACTTGACGCATTCAACGCTGGTTCCCAATCAGCCAAATGGTACCTGGCGGCTACAAAAGGGGAACCACCTTTCGCGGACAAGAAAACACCAAGACAAACCCAAGTTAGCCTTCATCGACTACGACTAGGGTACAAGTGCTCCTTGCAGACGATCGGAAATGTCGTCATGGAATGCGCCTACTGTCAGGAGCCAGCAGTCAACCCACTGGAACACTATCTCCTCGACTGCGAAGTCACACAAAGTCTCCGAAACAGAATTCAAAATTTCCAAGAAGAACACACAACACCAACGGCCACTCTGACCCGAAAGGCCCAAACAAACCACATTCACCACCTTCTACGGGTCATCACACGATACCCACCACCCAGATAGCTTAGGAAGTATCCTCCCCCAGCAAGTGCGGACCCCAATTCAGGGGGCGCGCCACTACGAAACTGACCACGTCCAAGAGTGGGGGTTGGTGGTAAGCGTTCACTGACCGAGGGTTCGCTCACACTTGCAACCTGCAGTATCCTTTCATATCTGCAGGTAGGACAACCTCCAATCCCAAATCCGGTCTGGCTGCTCCAGGAGCTCCAGCCGGAACCACCAAACGGGCCGCCTACAGGCAAAGGCCCGTGTCGGACTGCGGTCCGACAATCTCAACAACAACAACATCCATGTAATCCAATTGCCTCTGAAGATGGCAAATGAAATTCAACACCAGCAAGTGCAGCGTACTTAATATTGGAAGAACAAATACTGTCAATGTATACAGAATTAACAACATCAACCTAGAGATGTCGACTTGTGAAAGAGACTTAGGGGTACTTGTAAGCCCGGACCTACGGCCTAGAAAACAGTGCGTTAATGTTCGAAATAAGGCAAACAGAGTATTGGGTTTTACATCTAGAAGTGTAAGTAATAAGAGTGCAGAGGTCTTATTGCAACTATATCTTGCTCTAGTCAGGCCGCACCTCGATGCAGCGAAGAATGACAAAAATGATTCCGGGACTTAGAAACCTTCCATATCAAGATAGGTTAAAGAAACTAAACTTGCATTCCCTAGAAATACGAAGAGTGCGGGGAGATATGATAGAAGTATTTAAGTGGGTGAAAGGAATCAATAAAGGGGATATAGATAAAGTTCTTATAATATCCGAGCAGGATAGGACTCGGAGCAACGGATTTAAGTTGGATAAGTTTAGGCTTAGGAGAGAGATAGGAAGGAACTGGTTCACAAATAGGGTGGTGGACGAGTGGAACAAGCTTAGCAACTTTGTAGTAAGTGCTGGAACGCTGGAAAGTTTTAAAAGGAGGCTGGATAGATTCATGGATGATAGAGAGTGGTAGAAACTCTCGACAGGAACTGCCATGCACAGGCCAACCGGCCTATTGCAGACTCCTTATTTTCTTATGTTCTAAGATGTCTTGAATAAAGACGAAAGCTAAGGTGCTCCATATTTTCCTTTTTCCCCGTGTGATTTTATCAATATATATATATATATATATATATATATATATATATATATATATATATATATATATATATATATATATATATATATATATATATATATATATATATATATATATATAAATATATATATATATATATATATATATATATATATATATATATGTATATATATATATATAAATATATATATATATATATATATATATATATATATATATATATATATATATATATATATATATATATATATATATATATATATATATATATATATATATATATATATATATATATATATATATATATATATATTGTGTGACCAACACAGCGGTATAATTATGATGTGGTATATCTCGACTTTAGCAAAGCCTTCGACAGAGTCCCCCACGAAAGACTCATAAGAAAAGGGGAGGCTCATGGCATTAAAGGAGATATTCTAAAATGGATTAGGGCGTGGTTACAGGACAAGAAACAGCAAGTGAGCATTAACGGCACTAAGTCCGATTGGAGCAACGTCACCAGTTGAGTTGCCCAAGCCTCAGTACTTGGACCATTATTATTTATTATATACATAAATGACATAGATATCGGCGTAGACAGCAACATAAGTACATTTGCTGATGACACTAAAATAGGGCGTGTAATTCAATCTGACGAGGACTCCGCAAAACTACAGGAAGATCTAAACAAAATTTTTGAATAGTCTGAAAAATGGCAGATGAAATTCAATGTGGACAAATGTAAAGTACTCAGTATAGGAGATGTAAACAGGGAAACCAGATACCAGATGAATAATGATGTTATTGAGAAATCCGACTGCGAGAAAGATTTAGGAGTA
>NW_024732238.1:1021431-1043931 GCF_018991925.1 Homarus americanus
ACACTCACACCTCTCACACCAACACTCTCCCCACACCACCACTTCCACACCTCACCCACAACCATACCCTTGCCCACACCCACACCTCATTTACACCCACACCTCCTCACACACACACTCTCCACACCCACACCTCCTCTCACCTACACTCTCCTCACACCTTCACACACCTCTCATCGATCTCACATAACACCACACACACCTATCACACCAACACCTCACACCACCTCTCGCACTTCATTACATCATTCCTGTATCACACCTCCCTACACCACACCTCCCCACAGCCACTCTTCCCCTTCACACCTCACACACCCACACCCTCCTGCAACCATTTCACACCCACACCTCCCTACACCTCCACACTCCACGCCAGCAGCTCCTACACCACACCTCCTCACACCACTCACCTCACACCACACCTCCTCATAATCAACACCTCCCTACACCAACACCTCTCCTACACCTTCTTCACCAACACCTCTTACACCACACCACCTACACCAACACCCTTTTTCACACCCACACCTTACACCACACTTCTACACCACCCTTTCACCTTCCCTACACCTCACCCTCCTTCTACACCTGCACCCCACACTACCACCAACACTCCCTCACACCACCACCAACACCTCCCCCACACCACACCACCGACACCTCCCCCTCACACCACCACCGACACCTCCTTCCACACCACCACCGACACCTCCCCTACACCACCACCAACACCTCACACCACCACCAACACCTCCCCCACACTCTGACACACCTCCCCAACTCAAGACCTCCCACACCACCACCAACACCTCCCCCCACACCACCACCGACACCTCCTTACTCAAACACCTACCGACACCTCCCCTCTTGCCAAGTATACTCTTCCTCCAACACTCCTCTGCACTTCTCTGCCAACCAACGCATCCCTCTTCCTCCTACCAACAGGGCCTCTCACCACCACCTACTCTTGCTTCTCAGCATCATCTCCCCCTGCCTCACCTCCCTGCAAACACCTCCTCACACCAACACCTCCCCTCACCAACACCCCCTCCACCAACACTCCTCGCACCCCACACCTCACTCTCTCCAGCATCTCCTCTGGCCAATGCCTCCTCCACACCTCAGCCTTATCCTCTGCCCCTCTCCTCCTCACACCTGCTAAGTACCTCCTCACACCACACAGGCTAACCTCCACTCACCCCTGCAACCTCCTCCACCACAAACACCTCCCTGCCTCACCTTTATCACCTATGTCCTCGCCTGCAAACCATGCCTCCTTCCAACACTCCCTACATCCTCCTTTCCTGACAATTACCTTACCGACACCTCCCTCACCCCACCGGCACCTCCTTCCTGCACCTGCTCCTGCACGCTCACCACCAACACATCCTCATGCCTAACTCTCTCACCCACTCCTACCACCAACATCCTCACATGCCCAATGTTGTCCTCACCCCTCCTCTGTCCTCTATAATTTTATACCCACACCTCCCCACATCTCCCACACCTCCTCGACACCACACCTCCCCCACACCAACTCCCCCACACCCTCACCTCGCCACCCCCACACCTCCTCACACCAACACCTCCCTCACACCCACACCTCCCCCACACCCACACTCCCCACACCCACACCTCCCCACACCAACACCTCCCCACACCACCACCACACCTCCCCACAACACACCTCCCTCACACCAACACCTCCCTCACCCCACTCCTCCTTTCTTCAACACCTCTCCCACACCTCCCTACACCTCACACCCCTTCCTGACACCACACCCTCCTTCACCTCAACATCTCCTACACCAACACACTTACTCTCTCCTTCACACACTTCTCCCTACCCCACACTTCCTCACCACCTCTCTTTCACCACACCTCCCTCACACCCAACACCTCACCACACCCACACCACCCACACCTCCCTCGCACCACACCCCCCTCTCCCACATCCACCAACACCTCCCCACACCGCACCACTCACCCCACACCTCCTCTCACCTCATCTCTTCTACACCAGCACCATCACCTCCCCTGTACCTCTACACCACACCTCCTCACACCACCTCTACACCAACACCTCCCTCAACTCCCCACACCTCCCCACACCCCCCTCCCACACCACCACTTCCTTCCACTCCACACCTCCCCTCACACCCCACGCCCTCACACCAACACCTCCCTACACCCACACCTCCTCACACCAACACCTCCTCACACCAACACCCCTTCACACTCAACACCTCCACACCCACACCCCTCACACCAACACCTCTCTCACACCAACACCTCCTCACTCACACTTCCTCACACTACACCTTTACACTACACCACTCTTTCACCAACACTTTCTTTACACTACCATCTCAACACTAACACTTTTTCACACTCAACACCTTACACCATCTCCCTCACACTCCACACCTCACAACACCTCACCCAACACTTCCCCACACCAACACCTCCCTACACCTTTTACCTTACCACACCTCACACCAACACTTCCCCACACCAATACTTCACACCAATACCCCTACACACCCAACACCTCCTTACACCAACACCTCCCTACACCAACACTCTCTCTTTACACCAACACTTCCTTACACTCCCTACAACCCCTCACACTCACCCTCACACCCACACTTCTCACCAAACACCTTCCCCACACCACACCTCCCCACACCCAACACCTCCTCACACCAACACCTCCCACACCACCCCACACCCACACCTCCCCACACCACTCTTCCCTCACACCCACACCTCCCCACACCCACACCCTCCCTCACACCAACACCTCCCCACACTCCACCCCACCCACACCCTCACACCTCCCACACCCACACCTCCCTACACCCACACCTCCCTACACCCACACCCCCTCACACCACAACACCTCCTCACACCACCACCACACTCTCACACCCACAACTCCCTACACCAACACCTCCTCATACCCACACCTTCCTCACACTTACACCTCCCTACACCAACACCTCCCTTACACCACACACCAACACTCCCTTCACACCACACCACACCTCCCTACACCAACATCCTCACACCAACACCTCCTCACACCAACACCTCCCCACACCAACACCTCCCCACACCCAACACATCCCTCACCAACACCCTCAACACCCACACTTTCCCTCACACCCAACACCTCCCTCAACACCCACCAACACCTCCCCACACCAACACCTCCCCACACCAACACCTCCACCAACATCTCCCTACACCAACACCTCCCTCACACCAACACCTCCCCACACCAACACCTCCCTCACACCCACACCTCCTACACCCAACACCTCCCTCACACCAACACCTCCCTCACACCCACCTCCTCCCTCACACCCACACCTCCCTCACACCAACACCTCCCTACACCCACACCTCCTCACACCAACACCTCCCCCACCAACACCTCCCACCCACACCCAACACCTCCTCCACACCAACACCTCCCTACACCAACACCTCCCTACACCACCACTCTTCCCCCACACCTTCCTACACCAACACCTCACACCCACACCTCCCCCCACACCCACCCCACACCAACACCTCCCCACCCACACCTCCCTCACACCCACACCCCACACCAACACCTCCTCACACCAACACCTCCCTCCCTACACTTCCTTCACACCCTACCACCTCACACCCACACCTCCCTACACCTACACCTTCACACAGCACACCTCCCCACACCAACACCTCCCCACAACCACCACCCAACACCTCACAACCAACACCTCCCCACACACCACCAACACTCCCCCACTAACCACCACCACCCCCACACACCACCAACACCCTTCCCACACCACCACCAACACCTCCACACCACCACCAACACCTCCACACCACCACCAACACCTCCCTCACACCACCACCAACACCTCCCTCACACACCACCACCAACACCTCCCCCCGCTTTCACCCCACCACCACACCTCCCTTCACACCACCACCGACACCTCCCTCACACCACCACCAACACCTCCCCACACCACCACCAGCAACACCCTCCCCCACACCACCACCAACACCTCCCTCACACCAACACCTCCCACACCACCACCAACACTCCCCCCACTCCACCTCTCACACCCACACCTCCCCACACCAACACCTCACACCAACACCCCACACCCATCACTCAACACTCCCTAACCACCACCCACACCTCCCACACCAACAACACCTCCCCTCACCCAACACCTCCCCCCACCCACACCTCCTCACACCCACACCTCCCCACACCCACACCTCCCCACACCAACACCTCCTCACACCACCCTCACCAACACCTACACCTCACAACCGACACTTCCCTCACACCACCACCAACACCTCCTCATACCACCACCAACACCTCCCTTAAACCAAACCAACACCTCCCCTCACACCAACACCAACACCTCCCTTTACATCAACACCTCCTTACACCCCACTTTAAAACTTCTCACTTCACCAACACCTCCCCACACCACCAACACCTCCCCTCACACCACCACCAACACCCCCTCACCACACCCCAACACCTCCTCCACACCTCACCACCAACACCTCCACACCACCACCAACACCTCCCTCCACCACCACCCCACCTCCTCCACACCGTCACCAACACCTCCCCACACCACCACCAACACCTCCCCACACCACCACCAACACCTCCCCTACACCACCACCACCCTCCCACACCACCACCAACACCTCCCCACACCACCACCCACACCTCCCTCACACCACCACCAACACCTCCCCACACCACCACCACCCCCACCACCAACACCTCCCTCACACCACCAACACCTCCCCACACCACCACCAACACCTCCCCACACCACCACCACACCTCCCACACCACCACCACACCTCCCCACACACCACCACCACCACCTCCCCACACCACCACACCACCAACACCTCCCCCACACCACCACCAACACCTCCCCCCACACCACCACCAACACCTCCCCTACACCACCACCATACCTCCCCACACCACCACCAACACCTCCCCACCACCACCACCAACACCTCCTCCCCACACACACCACCACCAACACCTCCCACACCACCACCAACACCTCCCCACACCACCACCAACACCTCCCCACACCACCACCACCACCTCCACCACACCACCACCTCCACCTCCCCCACACCACCACCAACACCTCCCCACACCACCACACACCCTCCACACACCACCACCACACCCCCACACCACCACCAACACCTCCCCACACCACCACCAACACCCTCTCCCCACACCACCCCACCAACACCCCCCCACACCACCACCCCCTCACACCACCAACACCCCCCACACCACCACCAACACCTCACACCACCACCAACACCCTCCCCACACCACCACCAACACTCCCCACACCCACCGACACCTCCCCCACACCACCACCAACACCTCCCCACCACCACCAACACCCTCCCCACACCACCACCCACACCTCCCCACACCACCACCAACACCCCACCACCAAACACCTCCCCTCACACCCACCACCTCCCTCACACCACCACCAACACCTCCCCACACCACCACCAACACCTCCCCACACCACCACCAACACCTCCCCACCACCACCACCCCCTCACACCACACCCTCCCCACACCCACCACCCTCCCCACACCACCACCCACACTCCACCCCCACACCAACACCTCCCCACACCACCACCAACACCCCCCACACCTCACCTCACCAACACCTCCCCACACCACCACCAACACCTCCCCCACACCACCACCAACACCTCCCCACACCACCACCACCCACACCTCCACACCACCACCAACACCTCCCCCACACCACCACCAACACCTCCCCACACCACCACCAACACCTCCTCTCACACCACCACCAACACCTCCCCACACCAACACCTCCTGACCACCACCAACACCTCCCCCACACCACCACCAACACCTTCCCCACACCACCACCCCCACACCTCCCACACACCACCACCCACACCTCCCCCACACCACCACCTCCTCACACCACCACACCTCCCCACACCACCACCCACACCTCCACACCCACCACCAACACCTCCCCACACCACCACCCAACACCTCCCCCCACACCACCACTCAACACCTCCCCCACACCACCACCAACACCTCCTCACACCACCACCACACCTCCTCTCACACCACCACCACACCTCCTTCCCACACCACCCACCAACACCTCACACCACCACCCCAAACACCTCCCACACACCCACCACCACACCTCCTCCACCACCACCAACACCTCCCTACACCTCACCACCCAACACCTCCCCTCACACCACCACCAACACCTCCCCACACCACCACCAACACCTCCCACACCACCACCAACACCTCCCACACCACCACCAACACCTCCCCCCACACCACCACCAACACCTCCCTCACACCACCACCGAACACTCCCACACCACCACCAACACCTCCCCCACCACCACCAACATCTCCACATTCAACACCCACACTCCCCACACCACCACCACACACCCCAACCACCACCACACTCCCCCACATCTGTCAAACACACCCAATGGTTTTATGCATTTGACAACACCGTGATAGAATTTTTTGGTGTGTCTTCTGTTGTAACTTTAAAACTAAAACAACTGACTAGAAATACAAAAATCAAATATGACATTCATCAGCCAGTCATTCAGTACAAACATTTGAAACGGGTGAAATAAATCAGGTGACTGTTTGTATCCACAGGGCTGTGCTGTCCATCCTAGTAATGAGGGACTTGTTTACCTACGTCACAAGTCAGCTGATGGCTTAATTGGGGCCACTCGAGTGTTGCTTTAGCGAGTGTTTAATTTGTCCCTCTCTCCTCCTCCACTCTTCCACCTCCCCAGCACTTTACAATGGCTGTGTTATGATTAAACTGATGCAGAATTTTCAAAGGCTCTTACATAATTAATTGTGCTTAGCCAGCCCAATATGCGCCTCTTCCGACCTATCTAGTGATACAATTTCCGTGTGAGGATTTGTTAACGCCAAATGTTTATGGAGAGCTGTTGTTGCTGTTGCTCCTGATGCACAGCATTTCAGGACTCCACAGCTTTGTACATAGCCGAACCACAGCCCACTCCTTATCCAAGTGGGTCAGCTGCCTGTGACTGAGACTGAGATCAGACTATATGTTGCATGCCCCACCCACCAACAAGAGAGTGCCACCACCCATCCTGAAATGATTACCGGAGTGCCTCCAACGCAATGGTCTCAATCTTGCAGACCCTGTCACACACCTTAAAATCAGACCGTCCTGGCCACGACTCACCTCCGTCCACCAACAAACTGCTATGGGTCCAAATTGTCTCCACTTCTCACAACACAACACACACACTGCATTGCTCTCACTTTGATTTTGTTACATTTTGTATTTCATTACATATATATTATTATTAACACATTTTTGAGGCCCTTTGATGTGGTCAGTGACCTGTGCAGAGGGCTAATCTTGTAAGAAAAATGATGAGATGAGATGAGGTGAGGTTGTGTCAGGTCAGGTCAGGTTGTGTCAGATTAGGATTATTAGGGTTAGATTAGATTAGCTTAGATTAGATTAGGTTAGGTTAGGCGTTGCTGTGCGTTTCATCATCAGGTTACATCAGCTGGGCGTCTCTATAATCTTCTGGTAGACTTTTAAACACCACAGAAGCAATTTTCAACATAAACTCTTTTGATTTTCTTTCACCAAACATTAATCTATTACTGTGTGTGTGTGTGTGTGTGTGTGTGTGTGTGTGTGTGTGTGTGTGTGTGTGTGTGTGTAATATGACCCACGTATGTGCTCTATAACAACATAGGGTTAACATTCTTAGCTGTGGGTTAATTCTGACTAGACTGTAATGATTCGTCTGGTTTGATTGTTTGGGTTAAGTAACTGTAACCTTTCATTGAGTTATATAACAGATTAAACCAAATATTATTGCTTATTAACCAATCTATTGTTGTTAGTAACTATTAAGTGTTTATGAGTTATTTAGAAAATAAGAGCATAACTTTAATTACTATTTTTGACGAGTAAGTGAATGTAAGTAAGAGATATCTTAACTTGACAATGAGTTAATTATATTCATGCCTTCTTAATTATAGTTGACCTTGGAGTAAGTCATTTTAAGCCTTTAATTACTCTCTTTTCTGTTGAGTTAACTTGAGAAATAGATTATATTTGTTCCACCAATTACACATTATATTTCTGACTCTTTAAGCCTGTGTGAGTTATTTAGTGGATGAGTCATAAATTGTGTGGGTTATTAGGAGAAAAAATAACTCTACAGTTACTCCATTAACCTCACTGAGACTGACTTATTAGTACCATTTAGTGAGTTATTGTCTGAATGATTTGGCATGAGAGATATTAAGGAGCAATAACTTTTTATTTACCACTGCTAACTGCTTCCTGTGATCTCTGGAGCCATTACGCTAACGGGGAGCCACATTTGTTTATCAACCACCGGACGCAGAAAAATAATTCCATTGCATTTCGTTTTATGGCTCAGTTTACTTACCATTAAGTCATGTTTTTGTCAAATAATAACACTGTATTTGAACAGAAACAATAATAATGACCTACATAAACAAATCTTAAGTATAACAAAAATAAAATAATATTTGTACACGTGTAATAATTCAGAACTGCAATCCCTCATTATACAGAGAGAGAGAGAGAGAGAGAGAGAGAGAGAGAGAGAGAGAGAGAGAGAGAGAGAGAGAGAGAGAGAGAGAGAGAGAGAGAGAGGTGCAGCTGATCATTACCATCCAATGACAACTCTAGTCTACAGGAGCATGGGCCCACAAGTACAGTACTATGGCCTGCTAGCAATTGGGCTCTTAACATAGCTACATTAACACTGGGGCGCGTTAGCAATATGGTCTCTTAGCACTTGGACCATTAGCACGGCCCATTAGGACATAAGCCTCATTAGCAATGGGTCCTTTTAATACCGGGACCCGTGAAGGCATAACCCCATTAGAACTGAGGGCAGAAATGACCAACCAGGGAAATCTCTAATTACTACTTAGTACATCTTAAAGTCTTTTCTCTTTCATTCTCCTCACACAATTATCGCCATTGTGTTTTAATTACCATCTTTATTATAATGACTTCCGTAAAGCCATATCAAGTTTGTTCGGTTGATAGCACCGTCCCTCGTGGCTTAATAGTTCCGACTGCAACGGCGAATGACATAAAAGGAAGTCATGAGAATTTCTGTGTGTTTAGAGAGAGAGAGAGAGAGAGAGAGAGAGAGAGAGAGAGAGAGAGAGAGAGAGAGAGAGAGAGAGAGAGAGATGGGGGGTTGTAATAGTAAGAGAATAGACAGAGAGACAGACAGAGATAGAGGTAGATAAACAGACAGGATATACAAAGAGAAAGAGATATAACGAAAGATTTTATTAGGATCCCCAAATGTATTTGAGATTGACTGTTTTATCTTGACATGTAGGGTAGGAATGTTGATCATCTGTCTGGCCTCCTCTATGTACATGACTCTCCTATTCACCTCTATATTCCTCTTGCAACTTACTCTGCTCCTCCCTATTCTCTCCCACACACACACAAGGTCAAGATGCTACTTCCTGTGTCCACCACAGCAATGAGCCTTTGGAACGATATGCACCATGCAAGGTCGCATATGCTGCCCATCAAAAACACTTTTCACTGCACGCAAATTACATTCTTAATTGAACAACATCCTTAGAGTTTATTAAGACTAATGACATTCTTGAACACTTGGTGTCGGTCGCCTGAAAATAATAATGCATGGTGCTGCATTTATCGCTTATAACTTTATACTGGTAATGGAACATTTATGTCTGATAGAGCTTTATTATCTCCCAGAGCTGGTCTGATCCAATAAAATGATAAACAACTGTCGTACATGGCTGAGTGCTTCATACGTTCCATGCCCACGAAATATTTGTATCCACGTTACAAGCATACGACCATCCACACTGACCATAACTGCATCAATAAGATAAAGACTTCTGTCGAGGCTCTGGGAACACTTTTATCTTGGGATCGATTACCACGACTGATCAACGAGATCTAAAAACATAAACCAAAAAACACATAAAAATTGTGATGATGAGGTTTTACAAATTACACCCCTGCAAGGATGCAGATATGGATGAGATGGACATATGAAACACACACACACACACTCCACACAAATCCCTCACCTCACACACATTATCATGTCATTGTGTCCATTCTCACTAATACACCTTACGAATCAAACAGTTTTTATAACGTTCCCAATTCTAATTTACTGAACTATTATTGATGAGTAAAAAACGTCTATATTCCAAATAGAGTAATTTAGATCATTTTTTAATTTCTAGAGATAATTGCTTATAGCCATTTAATGTTCACTTAACAGAACTCATCAGTTCTCTCTCTCTCTCTCTCTCTCTGTGTATTTGGTTCTACTGTTTGCTTCTAAGACTCTGCACCACTGCAATTTTAATGAGGTGTGTGTGTGTGTGTGTCGACCTGTGGTGCAATGGTTACATGCCTGCGTCAGCGAGCGACCTGGTTTCTATCTCTGGGCAGGGTGAAACACAAGCAAGTTTACGCCATTTGCCTCTGTCTACCAGCAGTAATGGGAACCTGTGTTGTTGATTTAGGATCGTGTTCCGGGGTAATGGTTGTACAGTGCAGTTGGTGAGTTGTCCGGTATTCTCGGACTATTCTTGACACTGGGTCATGCAACTCTGTTAACTCAGGGTGTGGGTTGCTGCTACACAGCTTCTTGGCCACTCTTAAACAAAATTCACGCTGAGATGTCTTAGGGCTGTGCCATCCTCGTGTGTGTGCACAAAGCAGGCATACACTAGTATGTGTTTTGCCACAGATAACGACCCACCACGCCCCACACCTCGCTTCCACACAATCACAGCCAACACTGTCTCACCTGAACACCTTTCATTACTCCACAACATATCAGCACCACAATTCTACTCACATTGAAGCTGATTTCCATATTAGTATAACGACCTATTTACAAGGCTGATACCCACCAATTGCTCCACCCACCAATCTACACCGGCCCAGCCACCCACCCACCACCCACCAAACCCACCCACCCACCCACCCACCACACTCCAAGCTCACCAACCCACTCCACCCACCTCCTACTCCACCACCAACCCACCCACCTGGCCTGTCTGTCTACCAACCCACCCACTCCCACACCCACCCACCCACCACCTGCAACATATTAACAAGAGACCCCACTAAACCCCAGGAACACATAAGATTTTATACACACAGATTATCTGGTCACTCTATCCTCTGTCTCATGACACTCATATAGGAATTATATGTGCCAGCCACTATATCCCTTGCTATGTCTCTTTCACCTCCTGAGAGAATTATTATCATATTGTACCATTATATATGAACCCTTGTTATAATAGAAGTGAATACTTTTTACTACTACTACTACTACTAATTACTACTACTTTCACTACTACTAATTTCACTATCACAATAATACTTACTAACAATACAATACCAATACTACCACTAATAATACTGACAATACTAACAATAACAATAATAATAATAATTAAACAGACCAAAACCTCCATGAAAAACTAAAATCCACAAATTCTACTTCTTTCCAAAATTCTAAAATCTAATTAAATGAGCTCATAGAGAATGGGTTTCAACTTTTATCCCATTCATCTATAAATGATCAAACTACAGTATGGGATTAATTGACCCACGACCCCAATAAACAACTTTTAAAGAATTATAAATAAATACACGAGAGAGTGGTTATAGTGTTTTTCTGTTGAGGCATGTCTGCAAGTTTATATTAATTTGCTCAAAATTAGGTTGAGTGGGATTAATTGTTAATTGTAAGAGGAAGAGAGGAGGAGGAGGAGGAGAAGAAAGACGTTGAGGGTAATAGTTGAAGATAAAGAAGAGGAGGAGAAGATGAGAAGCAGGAGATAGTTGAGGAAGAGAAATAATTTTACCAATTCCTTCATTTTAGTGGATGGTGCATTGAGTAATATCAAGATGGTAATCACCTGTCCAAGATATCTTTAATGTTACCTAGTTATTATATTTTTGAACCTCTCTTCTCTCTCTCTCTCCAGCTAATAAAAAAGACCCTAAATGCCACTGAGGAGGAAAGTATGATGTTTCTGGTCCATATTGTTCACTGTGGTTGATATGTCTGCCATGTCTAAGTAAGACTTGTATTGCTGCAGAGTAATGTGGAAAGTTCTGGGTACAGGGGGTAAATGTCCTCTAATGGGGTTGAAGGAGAATAACACAAGGGGAGAGAAAGGAGTCGATAGGGGCACGGATAACAATGTGATGGTGGAGGATAAGTGTGATGGATAGAGGAGAGGGTGATAGTAGTGGCTAGAGTGGAGTAAGGAGACTGAGATTGGTGGATTAGAATATGATTCTGATGTTGTTACGATTGTTGGTTAGATTTGATGATATATATTTGCTATGATTAGTTTTCACACTGAATAATTTGGAGGATGAAAGATGATATGAGAATGTTGTTATGTTGATAAGAACATTAGACCTGAATGATAACGAGGGATGGTGTGATTGTTAGAACGTTAAATTTGTTTGACGTATAGAGAGGTCATTAGGAGACAACTTGAGGTAAGAAAAACGAGGAAAAAAAAGAGAACTAGAAGAGAGAATGATAAAAAAAAAATTAAATAAAAGAAACAGAGAAGAAAAACACGGAGAAACGAGTAAAGTAATAATTTTAACCCACCTTCCATCATGGCCCCAGGAAAATACCTGCCAAAAACACGACATCTTGCAGGAGGAAACCCACTTCAATGAAAAAGCATAATGCCCCCCAAAGAGCTTTATCAGGTAAGAGGAGATAAGAGGGAGGGAGGGAGGGAGGGAGGAGAGAGGGAGAGAGGGAGGGAGTGAGGGAGGAGTGGAGGGAGGGAGGGAGGGAGGGAGAGAGGGAGAGAGAGAGGGAGGGAGAGAGCGAGGGGAGGGACAGCACTACCAGGAACCACCTTCACCACCGCCAGCAGGAGTCAGATGTAGGTTCTGGAGAGTGTTAGGACGACACACAAGAGTTTTATGACCATGTTGGAAACGTTATATGTAAATACTATTCCCTCTTGTGTCACGAGTACATGTCTGTGATGCTGGAGAGGCCGCGGCTTTGTGCTGTTGTTGTTGTTTTTGTTTGTTATTGTTGTTGCTTTTGTTATTGGTTTGTTGTTATTGTAGTTTTGTTATTATTGTTGTTTTTGTTATTATTGTTGTTGCTTTTGTTGTTGTTTTGTTGTTATTGTTGTTTTTGTTATTGTTGTTGTTGTTTTTGTTGTTGCATTGATATAATCCTATTACGCCTAAATAATCACTTTTGAAAATTAAGATCGATATTCAATTTGTCTTGTTGTTACTGTAATCATTCTAATGGCGTTACATAACTTTGTAAACACTACACACACACACACCAGTAATGATACCCAGCTCTGTACACACACACACACTCACTCGCTAATGGTCCCCAAAGGCTAACAAAACACACATCTAAAATACTCCTAATGAGCCAAACCTTACAATTGTTCAGTCAATCTTAATGCTCCGAAACATTTTATTTTTCCTCATCCTGTAATACAAATTAATACCAAAGAACGACTTGTTAAATCCAGTTACCTGTTAACCTCTTAGCTGTAATCACGTTACCTACGGTGTGGCGGACGTACGCGCTCCTCTGAGAAGCACCTAAACTTTCAGCCTCCCGTAGAGGAACTTTAAATCTAATTAAGGAACTTACAGCATCTCCCACAACGGAGCAACAGTGTCGGTGGAGGAGAAAGGCGGAGTGTGAGGGGGCGGCTGCAAGGTTTAGCGTAAATTAAGCAGGATACGAACACTCGATACAACACGTACACACTCACTCTCTCTCTCTCTCTCTCTCTCTCTCTCTCTAACCATCCTTCAGAGAGATGATAACAGGAAGCAATACAACTAGCACAGAGATTATTACATCACCAGTAGCAGTCAAAAATTGTACAATCCCCACAAAACTGGATCAAAGTGAAGCGTTACACTGTCCAGTCACAGTGAAAGTCCGTATACTGTCGTCTCTAACGTGTGCCCTCGTGAACAACACTCAACCTAACTCCCTCGTAACTGGACGCTGTTGCAAATCTTTCCTTCCTGGTGTTTTTTTATGTGTTCTTCTTCAGCTCCATTCCTTCATTTATCTCCCTGTCTCTTTCTACACACGATTAATGTTCTTGCTTCTGACCACGGACGATGTTCGAGTCAGAGAAAAGAACGGGGAATGGTCCATTTTTCTCTTGTAATGTTCCCACCCTTTGTGTCCAGCAGGTAAAGTTAAGACTACCGAGGTCTTCTCCCACACCTACGACCTCCATGTTTCTGGCTAAACACTCACACTCTCCTACATTTCTGGGTGTGCGTGTGTGTGTGTGTGTGTGTGTGTGTGTGTGTGTGTGTGTGTGTGTGTGTGTGTGTACAGGTACAGTTGTCTCCAGCTGCACGTTAAGTGGAATAAGCTCCTCCTCCTCCTCCTCCTCCTCCTTCAGCCTTGATTATCACGCGTTAATAATTTTCCCCACATAAAGGTAAGGGGGCGCTGGGGTAAGGACCTGCACTCGTTATGTAATGCTTCTAGGGGACGTCTTAATGTGTACACTGAGGCTCGCTCTTACGTAAACTTTAATGATGGAGAACATTTATTTTTTTAACGTATATTACTTTTTCTTCTGGGAGTTACAAGTGTTTTTCAGGTAACTGTATTTTTTATAAAGAGAACACAACTTACTGGATCCTTCAAAGGTTAAATATTCCCCTTGAGTACAATGAACTAACCCCTTTGAGTACTATGCTGAATAGAATGATTTAGTCCGGGGAGAATGAGATTTATACCACTTGCGGATGATAATTTAATCCTTTGCGACGAAGATTTAACCCTTTAACGACGATGATTTAACCCTTTAACGATGATGATTTAACCCTTTAACGACGATGATTTAACCCTTTAACGACGATGATTTAACCCTTTAACGACGATGATTTAACCCTTTAACGACGATGATTTAACCCTTTAACGACGATGATTTAACCCTTTAACGACGACGATTTAACCCTTTAACGACGACGATCTCAAACTTTGGCTTAGCAGTGATTTAAACCATTGAAGACGATGGATTAACTCATAATAACTACAATCAACTAATCTTTTGAATACGATGGTTAAACCCCTTAAATACCATGACTTATTCTCTTGTATACGATAACGTGGCCTTTAGGGGGGGGGGAGGGGGGTTAAGACATGGTATTCACAGGGATAAGCTATCATTCATTAATATATACACTGTTCTCTTCCCAGTTCTCCTCTCTACTGACCTTTACTCTTATTATGTAGATTAGCGAAACACATGAAAGAAAAAGAAGGAAGAAGAAGAAGAACAAGAACAAGAACAAGAAGGTGCTACATAAATTAACTAAATATATTTAAGTTCACAGAAGTGCTCCAAGTTACTCTCACGTTTGTTTGTTTACTTTCAGCAGACATGTAAATTCTACCGAGGTTTTCAGGTTCATAACTCCCACAGGACAGGCAAATGTACAGATAAACACGAGACAGACAGACAGACAGATAGACAGTAAAAAGGCTCCCAGTAAACCAATAATGATTATAGTACAATTAATTTACCAGCATATTGTTTAGATAACTTTGGTATGTAGAGGAACCTTAATTAGTGTGTCTATATGTGTACAGGAGACGTTAATAGTGTGTGTTTATATGTGTACAGGAGACGTTAATAGTGTGTGTGTATGTGTACAGGAGACGTTAATAGTGTGTGTGTATGTGTACAGGAGACGTTAATAGTGTGTGTGTATGTGTACAGGAGACGTCAATAGCGTTTCATAAGTCATCGTCTAGAAATATGACACAACTTATCATGCCAAAGAACACACCAAGACGGAGAAGAAAAATTAAGAGAGAAGTTATAAGTGACAATAATATATAGACGAATACTAAATAAAATGGGAATATATTAGAGAGAATCAAGTACCTTTTAAGCGGGTTCTCAGAGTCTTAAAGAGATTCAAGGAGACATTAAGAGTAATTGAGTGATCCCTGGAAGGTTTTAGTCCCCCCCATCCTACGCTGCTCTCCTCTCCCACAAACTTGATTCTTATTTTCTAAACTTCTTCTTCTTCTTCTTCTTCTTCTTCTTCTTCCACTCACTGTCCATAACGCAGGCCAGTATTAAATATTAACCCTATCTGCCCTTCACTCACCACCAATGTTATGGCCACGAAGGTATTATTTACCCGCGAGAATATTAGTTAATATAACCGCATTTAATTAACTCCGAAACGACAATATAATTACAGATATAATGAATTTGAGGGTAATTCATTTAAATGTTATTCATGATTGTTATTTATTACACTGCATCATTATCTTGTGTGTGTTGTGTGTTTGGGCACAACTGATCCATGGAGATAATTTATTTTTTGCGGGGGAGAGGATCTATGAATGTTGAACTAATGTGTACAATGGTGAAATCATGTGATAGGTATAATAAAAACTATAAATATACGTCATCAGTACAAATCTAATGAACATAATCTAACCTAATCTCACTTAACAGAACCTAACCTAACCATATAAACTATAAATATGCATCATCAGTACAAACCTAAACTAACCTAACCGAACCTAACCTAATTAACCTGATATAATCTTACTTAACCAAAATAAAATTAACCTCACTTAACCTCATCTAAGCTAATTTAACTGACGTATTTTAGGTAAAGTTTGGTTTTGTTACAATAGTGTGGAACGTTACAAACACAAACGCTAATTTTACCATATATACACACGCAAATTTCTATAGTTATAAAATTAATGAGCAAAAAGTTACGCCAATTTTACACGACACACCGTCACGTTTTGAAGATTAATGGACAATTTTTGTTCCCAATGTTATGACGAATACAAAGCGAACAGAGACACATTTTCATTTCACTCCCACCAAAATTGTGAACCATTTGGCCCAGTCAGATTACGATTACATAACACTACTATTAGAGGAATAGCAATCGTAACATCGCTGACTGGCTTACCAACAGCATTCAGTTGATTATTGGAAACTGAACTCACTAATACAATGGTGATCTGTTGATGCGTGCAACGGTCTGTGTCCGGAACAAACACTTACTGTACTCCCGGCCTCGAGTGGAAGATATATTACAGGTATGGAGCAGAGCTTTTCACAGGCTATCGTCCACCATAAATAAAGTTTTCGGTCATAGTGCCAACAGAGGTCAGTGTTTGTTTACAGCCGGGAGGTCGAACACACTCCCCACTATGTTCCCGAGGGAGCGATTCATCCATGAGGGTAAACAGCACTCATCATCACACACGATCACTGCCACATCATCACTGCCACATCATCACACACGATCACTGCCACATCATCACACACGATCACTGCCACATCATCACACACGATCACTGCCACATCATCACTGCCACATCATCACACACGATCACTGCCACATCATCACACACGATCACTGCCACATCATCACACACGATCACTGCCACATCATCACACACGATCACTGCCACATCATCACACACGATCACTGCCACATCATCACACACGATCACTGCCACATCATCACACTCACAGTTTAACACAGGTATAAATTCAGAGTAGAGCGTCATTCTTTAAAATAGGATCGCCCTGTAGGATGGATATTCTCAATTAAAATATCCCAAACAGGTGTTATTGTTTACGTAGGAACACTCATATCCTTCAGGTAAGACGTCAAAAAATTATCTCCTTCTATGTTTATCTCTCAATGTTCGTCCACAGAGCTGTAGAAGGAGCAGTGACAAGAGAGACAATGCTTAACTCTGTACGGTAATTACTTCAGATGGTACGGTTATGAAGAAGATGTCTGAGTGTTACGCGAGTCTCAAGAGTTTGATTTCCATAATACTTCGAGTTACTGCTCTCTCTCTCTCTCTCTCTCTCTCTCTCTCTCTCTCTCTCTCTCTCTCTCTCTCTCTCTTCTCACGGGACACAAGGCCAGGGTATTACGTCTTCTGGTGACAGCGAAGAGACAAAAGCTGATTTACTGAAATATTGAAACGACTGACAATCCTGGTCTGACGTGCATTGAGATAGAGGGAGGGGGGGGGGGGATGGGGGTAAGGGAGGACTAAAAACTTTTAGTTCATAATTCCCTTCAGCACGATACTAGCCCACCGAGTCATCCATTGGTGAAGATATTCCCTAACCTCTTAAGTATGATAATTTAACACCTCCTGCATGATGTCTAACATTAAAAGCATTAACTTAACCCGTTGAGCATGTTGAATTAACCCCTTAAATACAATGACTAAACCCTTTATTATGATGACCTAACTTCTTGATAACAGTAACTTGACCCCTTGAGTATGATGACAACTGTGAGAACAATGATTTAACCCCTTGAGTAAGATGACTTAAATCTCGAGTACAATAATTTAACCCCTCGAGTACGATAATGAATTCATAGTTTAAGATATTATATAGCCGCCCCCTTGAGGACAATGCCCTAATCCTTTGTGTAGGTGTAGTATGTTGGTCTGGGTGTGGGTGAGGTTCACAAGGGTAAGAGTCCTGCCGTGTTAAAGAGATTAAGATACCTATCCTGTGATCCCTCTTATTAAGTGTTTGAGAACTTGAGTCACACAGGTAAGACAAACATAAGCGGACACCCCTAACTACCTCATTCTGAAGTGTAAACATTGACTGTTGTTCTGTGCTCAGGTGTCAAGAAGTAAAAGACTAAAGGTACACATTGCTTAATATAATGTGTTGTGTGATTATGTCGTCAGTGAGCACGCTCCCTGATGATACTGTACAGGCATAGAGGAACACACACACACACACACACACACACACACACACACACACACACACACACACACACACATACACTTACAATCTGTTGAACTCACAGAACGTGCCATCCGTCATGACTGTCATCCCACGCCCGCACAAACATTGACACATTATCTGGGAAGACTAAAGCACACACCCCAATGTCACTATCAGGGTCACACAAGGCTGCTTTGTTTACCTTGGATTATTAAACACGTGCCTCGCTCAGCTGATTCAAAACTGTAAACAAAAGACATTTATTATGAGCAATGCGACACAATTTGCCTCATTAGCACATCAGAGTCGCGCTATTACTATAATTTGACGACAAAAGATCATGATAGTGGTGGAACATGGTCGTGTGTGTGTGTGTGTGTGTGTGTGTGTGTGTGTAAACTGTTAATTCCTCGTGTCTGAACTTTTCCATTTGCACATATCATGACGTGATATATTATAACGTGATATATTATAACGTGATATATTATGACGTGATATATTATGACGTGATATATTAAGACGTGATATATTATAACGTGATATATTATGACGTGATATATTATGACGTGATATTATATGACGTTATATTATGAGAGGATAATATATTATAACGTGATCTGCAGGTTGTGAAGGTCTCAACCAGAAAACAAATAATTACTATAGATGAGGAAACGCCACACTGTTTCTTGTTCCTGTGGGTCTCTCAGTCCGCGAGTGAGTTAGTCAGCCAGGTAGGACTTACACCAATCTTACACACGGCGGCGGGAATCATCAGCACCACAGCGTCGGCTTACCAGGGGGCCTCTGCGTGGTGTTTAAGGTCTAAATAAGAGTTCCTGATAAGCTTAATATGTGATTGCCGGGGCCAGAGAGGTCCTTGGCATGTCATCTGTCAAACATAACACGGTACCTTTGACGCTCAAGCCATGGTTGAGGAGACCCTTGGTTAATCAGATCATCAGAGAGCATAAGTTCCTCCCTGTTTATCTTCATCGGGGCGGCGGGCGGAGGTGAGGGGCGACAGGGAGATGCTTGATAAGATGTTTGTGTTTGTGTACATAATTGTATGTGTAGTTACGTCTATGTCTATTGTGTAAGCCTGCAGCGTCTGTCTCTGTCATCACCCCAACTCTTTATATCGCATACAGTAATATTCTCCAGTTAAATTTACACAAACTAGACAACAGATCTTCGTTTAGTAAGGCTAGATGATATTAGTCTGGGCTAACTGTGTGATAAGAAGCTGAGTGTGTTGAACATGGTGATATAACCTCCCTCTCTCTCTCTCTCTCTCTCTCTCTCTCTCTCTCTCTCTCTCTCTTGAGTTATGTGTAATTATTCATCGATCAGTTTCTCTCCTCTGGCGCAGTAAACGACAATTATCATCAGAGTCAATTAATTAGAAAACAAAGGAAAATAAATACATTAGTGAACCATTAAAACTGATTACAAGATAAGACTTTGTCTTGGCAAACTTGGTGTTTATATGGTTAAGATCGACCTTGAATCCTTACCAAAATAGTACGACACGACCCAACCTAACCTAGCATGACCTGACCAACCTAACCTAACCGACGTCGGCTAACATAACGATGGTAGTTAGTTTTAACTTGGTTAGGTTATATTGGGTTAGTTCTGAAAGGATCCCAAAGTTTTATATAAAAGCACTAAGTTGATGATGAGTTCTGTTCCCTAGACTCGTACATCACTTATGGCTGAGATCAAACAGTGAACATGTAGCACACCTTTCTATAATCCAATCAATATTTAACCTTGATCTTTTATTTTCAAAGCGCAAAATATTCTCAAAGGAAAATGAGATACAAATCCTTTCCCTTCGTCTCAACGTCGGAAATGTTTTAATGCATGCCTCTAACAGCAGCACGTGCAGACCCAAGCAAATGTTTTATGCAAGTTGCAAGGCGACGTCACTGGGGGTAAAATGCACATATATATTGCAGGCGCCTCGACCCTGGAAACAAAAGGCGTTGGAGATTCTGGCGTCATTCCCTGAGGCTACAAGACCTGCCTTGCCTCAAGTCCCTGAAGTGTTGAGAATAAGACCTAATGCTCTTCTCAGTCTTCATCGCCATTGTCCCCCGAGAGACTGTGTGGGTGTTGATATATTTCCTGCTTTAAGATCCCCTGCACATATAATAATATATCCTTCTAACTCAGAGACACCCAGGACACTAAGAGAGCTCTCCCACAATCCCATTTTTCTCTATATTCTCTTCCTCGACCCCTGGCTTTCAAGACTCCCCTCTCCCTTTCTTTCATACCTTCAATTTTCAACCTCCCCTTCCAGTCTCCCGTCTTTGCAACATATCCACCCAGGGACGTCCAGGACCTAGGTACAGGGCTCTTACACTTATTCGTTTTTTTTTTTTGCCACCCTCCTTCCGCATCTTCGCCCCTCGTCCTACACCAATTCCCCTCCTCATCCCGCACCTCCTTCTCCTCCTCTGCCCCCCTCATCCTGCACCTCCTCCTCCTCTTCCTCCCCTCCTCATCCCGCACCCCCTCCTCCTCCTCCCCTCGTTCCGTACCTTCTCCTCCCCTTGCAACATCTCATTCCCTTTAAAATCTCTCCCACACCTCAAAAAATCCCCTCCATCTCCCTCCCGGGCAAAATATCCTCTCAAGAAGACCTAAGACCCCCAGAGCATTATTAAAACTCTTCATTTTTTTTCTTGGCATATTCTCATCCTCCCCGCCATTGAAACAACTTCTTACCCTCTTCTTTAACCTTTTATAATTTCTCCTACAACTAAACAAATCTTTCAAATATCAATTGAGAGAGAGATCCATTGATCCGTCAAGAGGTCTCCCACACCTGCTTCACCTCCCCCCTCTGCTCTTCCCTCTCCTCATTACTCTCCACCCCCCCCCCCTTAAAAACTTCTCCAGCACCTCAAAAGTATCTTCTTCAACTCTCTTCCACTAAAACTATCCACCTCGAAAGTTCAAATCTTCCTCAAGTAGGACTCATACACTCTCCTGCAGCTCTCCTCCACCTCCTCTTCCACCTTGTCCAGGGGCTGCCAGGGTGGGGAACAGGAGAGTGCGGGGAGGGTTAGTGTGGTGATCCCTGGGTGTGACCTGCGCTATATATACATCGTCAGGTAGGGGAGCTTAACTGAGCCTGGCGATACAGCACACTCGCCAGTAAGGCTCGTAGTATTAATCAGCAACTTTCTGCTGTGTAAGGCGTTAATTTTCAACCCACAATAACGTGTTTTTAGATGAGTTTACTGCGTCTTACTTAATGTGTGATGCTCTCATGTTAGTACACACACACACACACACACACACACACACACACACACACACACACACACACACAGTGGAAGCTTATTTAAATTCATCTGAAGAAATAAAAGACCTATCATAACACAAAGGGACTTTTTCTACTGTAACAAACGTCAATCGTACAACAAGAATTCGTTCCTTTGTTATCTCTTGTTAGTCTCCGCACCGCTAACAACGTCCTCTTT
>NW_024732238.1:1048931-1081431 GCF_018991925.1 Homarus americanus
TTAAGGTGAATTCAAAACACAAAACTGGGTCAAGGTGAAGTTAAAATGGAAAGTGAAGGCAAAGTGAAGTACAAACTGAAGTAAAAGTGACGTCCAAAAACTAAATAAAGTCAAAGTGAATCTAAACACAAAGTGAAGTCAAAGTGAAGTTAAATTGGATGTTATTTGGTTGTCAAATTACAGATTAAAATTTAATGAGACTCTAGACAAGCTGGGTCAGGATTGCAAGGGTCAAAGATGAGGTCAATATCTGTTCAAGATAAATGTGGATCAAAATACAATCAAACTGGGGTCAAACTGGGAGGTGGGGGAGGGTCATAATAGGACCCGACTGGTACTGAAACTGAATTTGACGACCCGGTTGGAAATCAGGGGGTCAGGCTGAGAGAGAGTGAGGGAGAGGATAAGGGAAGTCGTAGCTTGAGTGATGAGCTGTGAGGGTCAGGGTTTGAAACTCAGCAAGCCGAGTCGTGATATACAGCGTGTGTAAGGGAAGTGGGTGTAGGATTTACGATCAAAATCTTTCAGTGTCCGAGGGGTTGGGGGTGAGTGGTAGGGGAGGCTAGGGTACACCTCTAGGTCAGCGTGTTGTAAATATCCTTTTGCAAGATGAATACGATGTTTGGCGGTCGTATAGATGAGAAGGGGGTGTGATAGCCGGTGTGTGTGTGAAGACAGGGTAAAGAGAGAGAGAGAGAATGGCGGAATTATATAGATAGGTAGATAGAAATAAGAGATAGAAAGACAAGTAGAAACACACTCTCTCTATATCGTTCTCATACATCTCTCAATATTCACCACTAAATCTCTCTCTCTCTCTCTCTCTCTCTCTCTCTCTCACCAACACGTCATAAACAACACCCACTAAACCACCATCTTTATTCAGATTTTGTCACCCCCCCCCTCATCCCCCCTCTGAACTACCTGCCCGTGCGTGTCGTAAATGATTGGAGGTAAAACTCCCTTTCTACCTCTGAAATTTTTTTGTCCGGATCTCAGCGAAAAGTCCTTCCTTCCTTCCTTCCTTCCCTAACTTTCTTTTTTTTTTGGTCATGTGATTATGTGCATAAATGAAAGCCCAGAATAACATAGCGAGTTTTTTTTATTTGTTCTGCGAAGATATATTAGTGTTTGTTTTTGTTATGTGGATGTAAATTGTGGTTTTGCGTGTCCAAGAGAGGGATGGATGGGGGTATTAAAGGTGGGATGGGTTTGTGTAATAGGTAAGAAGTAAGGTGGGATTTTTTTTTACATGAGTGATTTTAGGAGTTATGTGAATTATGGTTTGTTAAGGTGTATTATTTTGTTGAGGGTGATGGGTTTATATGCAAAGGAAAAAATTATATTAACAAGTTTTGTTTTACCATTTTTTTTGGAGAAAAATATGTTCGTGTAATCTTTAAAAAAATCTTTATAAAACTTATAAGGAACCGTTTTTTCTATAAGGGATTTGACTATTTAAACATAAAAGAAAAATGTCCTTGATGGAAATCTTTTGTAAAGTAACAATTTAAAACAACAACAAACAACGATAAAAAAAGGAGTTTTCATAAGCCATCGTAAGTGTGTAGAAGGAAAATTGAATTTGGACAAAAAAAAATTTAATTTTCATGATGGATTTTATGCCAGTGATCCGCTAGTCACCTGGACCAGTCGCTATGCCTCTTCCATTTCCTAGAAAAAGAAGTGTCGCAAAACCTGAGTCGTACACGCGAACAGCTGAATATGTACAGTATATGAACACACACACACACACACGCACACACGCACCCATCCACACACACACACACACACACACACACACACACACACACACACACACACACACACACACACACACACACACACACACACACACACACACACACATTGTAAAACTCTCTCTCTCTCTCTCTAAAATAATTATATACTCGTATACCTACACATATATACTGTATACACAATATACACCACTATGAACAAAAGCACTATAGGTACAGTGCCCCAGAGGCTACAGCACATCACAATCAACATCAGGTATTGGCCAATATAGGCGAATGACATTCATTTATGTTTTTACAAGGAAAATTATTTACTTTTTCCCGTGTGTGTATGTGTGTGTGTGTGTGTGTGTGTGTGTGTGTGTGTGTGTGTGTGTGTGTGTGTGTGTGTGTGTGTGTTATCGCCAGCTTATCTAACACCATAAGGCATCTTTTCGTTGATGAAGTAAAGTTATTCAGGGAACATACAGAACAAAGGACCACCGAGGTTTAGAATGGTATCTGCTTATACAAACGTTGTGTGTGACGTGACTTTGTACGATTTATTCCGACCATTATTCCATGGCCATTGTTCTCCCCGACTAAACACAAACATTCTCGGAGTACAAATGTATACTAAAACACTGATGGATATGTATACGTGCAGCTGGTTTGGCCTAAAGTTTATATATTTATTTTGTGACAATGAAAAAAATAATAATTGTACAACTATTGGAACGATACGAATAAAATATATATTATTTTCTTGGAGTATATTATTTCACTATGTTATCTTTTCTCTGTTATTCATCTCTTTGTCCTTATCTCTCTCCCACTTTCGCAAAAATAATGGAAGAAATGCAACAGAAACTTCAAAGAAAGAAAAGTGAGAAGAGAGAGAGAGAGAGAGAGAGAGAGGCAAGTGTATAAAGCAACGAGAGAGAGCTGAGACAACAAGCTGAAATATTTCACACATCTTCGCTCATAACCTAAACTTGTTTACGCAATATGCAAATTTGAATCCTTTGTGATCAGATCAGAGCCTGTGTCTCTCTGTGGAGGCTGGGCGTCCTGAATTCACTCTTCATGCATTCGATCTCTGAATATGATTAAGTTCACACACACACACACACACACACAAATTATAGTGTTTGATATTACCAAAATTGCCTAAAATTGCATTGAAGACGATATTTTGAGAACCTATCATTGAAATTATGAAAATGGTTAGGTGACACAAACATGACACCAACCCCCTCCACATACACAAATATGACACCAACTCTAACCACTGACACAAACATGACACCAACCCTAACCACAAACATGACACCAAGCCCCCTCCACTGACACAAACATGACACCAACCCCTCCACCACAAACATGACACCAGCCTAACCACATACACAAAATGAAGCACCAGCCTAACCACAAATATGACACCAACCCTAACCACAAACATGACACCAGCCCTAACCACTAACACAAACATGACACCAACCCTAACCACAAACATGACACCAAGCCCCCTCCACTGACACAAACATGACACCAACCCCAATAACAGATATAGACCATCGTCATTCCACAAAGAAAATTACACTCAAGTTACTTTTACGAGTTAAAGTTGGGTACAGTTTACTTAATGGTCATTTTTACATGTTTCTCTGCCGTAGTAAGAGGTCTCCAGTGTGAGTTTAATGGCGGGAGGCAGTACAAGACCCTATAAAGTGATGGACTATCCAAAAAGTTGTGGCCACCTGGGATACTTGAAGGCAGAGAACGGTAATGGTAAACTTTCCCTGGAAGAAAATTTGTCGTGTGGTTGGTGAGAGAATGAGAGAGAGAGAGAGAGAGAGAGAGAGAGAGAGAGAGAGAGAGAGAGAGAGAGAGAGAGTGTGTGGTGTGTGTGTGTGTGAAGAAGAGGGAGAAAGAGAAGGGGTGAAGAATCGGAGAGAATGATAGAGTGAGAAAGAGAGAGAGAGAGGGGGAACCTGTGACGAATTATTCTATGAAGTCAGACTTTGGATGGCTTAGTGTGTTACCAGAGGGGTGATGGTTGTCGAATCTCTCTCTCTCTCTCTCTCTCTCTCTCTCTCTCAAACTCCATAAAAATCACCATAATTATAATATTCACCTGAACAATTCACCTGCATCACCTCCACCAGGTTGTTGGAGGGTCGAGAAAGGGGGGAGGGAGTGAGTTTGTGGACCCATTAAAGTTAGGAGACGCCTGAGGGAGTTGCTAATAGTTTATGTTAATGAGACTCTCGGTAAGACTAACCTAAACGATGTGTATTACTTTGAAGGAGATAAATAATTCGACGGCAATGTGAGGAAGTGAGGGTAATAGATGAATCCAGCTCACCTCCATCATCACCATCATCATCACCACCACCACCCCCATCACCACCCCCATCATCATCATCATCATCATCACCACCAATTCCCCATCAAATACCCCATCATCACCATCATCATCACCACCACCACCCCCATCACCACCCCCATCATCATCATCATCATCATCATCATCATCATCATGCCCCACAACCCAGGTAATCAACACAACTTGTCACCAATAACACACTAAGCAACACGAGGCCACCTCAACCCACACATTACCATTTTCATCAACAGGATGACCTACATCCTGGAGGAGGCGGGTCAGGAGAGGGAGGGGTACGTCCTGGGAAGAAATTCTTTCCTCTGGTGTCCGAAGTTATGTTACGCTCCACGGAGAGTTGGGGGGAGGGTGAGGGGATGGGGTGAGGGAGGGTAAGGGACTATGGGAGGGTGAGAGACGGTGACGGAGGGTGAGGCAAGGAGAGGGTGTTGTAGTGAAGGTGATTACAAACACCTAATTTATAAGATTATTATTATTAACGTTGTTGTTAGTATTAGTACGGTAGTGATATTAACAATAGTATAGTCGTCCTTCTCTCTGCATTGCTTTGCCTCAGGGGAACAAAATCTTCGGCCTCAAGATCAAAACGGCCGCAGACATTACTATGAGGCTACAGTCACTGAATGCCGCATAGATCTGCGGCTCAACTAACTCAACACAGCCAGGGTAGCGACTTATGTATTAGGGTAGTTAATTTTAAGGTAATAAAATGGCGGCGAAGGTGTGGCTTTGGGGGAGGCTGGAGGCCATTAAAAAAAAGTAGTAGTAGTAGGAGGAGGAAAAGTGGTGTAAACATTAATACAGAAGTAGTAGTATCAACACAAGTACAATAGTAGTAGTAGCATTAGTATCACTGTCCTCACCATCATCAAATTAATCACATCAACCACCTGTGGAGTTCATTATAATCCACAGCTTTAACCAGATCTCATTAAAAGAATAGCCTCCTCTCTTTCTCTACGCTCACATGGTGGAACATAATTAAACACACACACACGCACACACACACGCACACACAAACGCACACACTATATTTATTCAGTAGAGTTAGATTCCAAATAATGTTCTAACGTGTAATTGTTGTCTTGTTTGTACTGTAGATTATTGTTTTTTATCTTGGCAGGGAAAAATACATGTTGGCACTTGGGGTTGAGGAAGTGTGGAGGAGGGGATTAGGGGTTGGAGGAAGGGGGAAGAGGTGGCATGAGCAAGGGGAGGAGGGGAAGGGGCTGGAGTGGGGAAGGAGGAGTGGGGAAGGGGGGAGTGGGGAAGGGGAGGGGGGGAAGGGGGTTGGAGTGGGGAAGGGGTTGAGGGGGAAGGGGAGGTGGGGAAGGGGTTGGAGTGGGGAAGGGGTTGGAGTGGGGGGTGGAAAGGGGGTTGGAGGGAAGGGGAGGGTGGGAAGGGGTTGGGGGGGAAGGGGGGGGGGAGGTTGGAGGGAAGGGGTTGGGTGGGAAGGATTGAAGTGGGGAAGGGGTGGAGGGGGAAGGGGGGAGTGGGGAAGGGGGGGGGGAAGGGGGGAGGGGAGGGGGGGGGTTGGGTGGGGAAGGGGAGGAGGGGGAAGGGGAGGGTGGGGAAGGGTTGGAGGAAGGGGTTGGAGGGGAAGGGGTTGGAGGGGAAGGGGGAGGAGGGGAAGGGGTTGGAGTGGGGAAGGGGAGGAGTGGGAAGGGGGGAGGGGAAGGGGTTGGAGGGGAAGGGGGAGTGGGGAAGGGGGGGAGGGGAAGGGGGAGGGGAAGGGAAGGAGTGAGGAAGGGTTGGAGTGGGAAGGGGGAGGAGGGGAGTGCCAGTGTAATTATTTAGTGGATTTCACACAAGTTGATCTATTTTTGTTATTTTGTTTACATCTTTTTTATAGATATCTTTTATTTCCTCTTTATTCTTCATTGTCTTTGGGCTTATTTCTTTGTGTCTAGTTTTCTTTCATTTTATAGGAAGAGAGAGAGAGAAAGAGAACAGTAAACAGAAAGACAGACCAAGATAGAGATAGTAAAAACCATAGAAAGCAAGAAAAAAGAGAGAGAGAGAGAGAGAGAGAGAGAGAGAGAGAGAGAGAGAGACGTAAAACAGATGGGTTTTTCCCTCGTCTGTGTTAGGCCTCGGAGGAAAGCTCATTTAAAATTCATACCAAAAAATGTGTCTAAATTTGTTTGAGAATTTATGAACCAAAAATATTTTACACAAACAAGGATGTTGTCTTACAGTGTTTTGATCTGTTTAATGACTGGTTGACCCGAGGTCTTAGTTACCCCCCCCCCCCTCTCTCTCTCTCCTGTATAAGTAGACAGATACCAAGTCTACACACATCTTCTTCACCCCTATAAAGACATTTCACCTCTTAGTCAATTTTTCTACAGTAATTATAAATGTATTTTCTGGTGTATAATTCCAACTAATATACATATAACATTAACACTTAATTATGGAAGAACAAGTATTAAATGCGTCTTATCCTAACAATAACAGTCTATGTCGTTATTAATTACACAAAACGATGCTGCAATAACATTCAACAACCAATGGCCTACAATACTGAGCAATCCTTCGACTTGTTATTCATCCAATCAGAGAGGGGCGAGTTTTATGGAGTTGTTATTTTAGTACTATGGAAGTTATCTCAAAGCGACAATTATCCCAGTACAGTTACCTACTGAATGGTTCCTCAGGTAAGGTAAACAAAGCCTGGATGCTCATGGCTACAAGTTGAATGGGTGGCTGTCCTGAGAGGTCCTAACTTGACCTAATTTAACCTGGCCATTCAGGGTAAGATACCAAGATGATTGGGCCAATTAAGACAGGGGTTCATTAAGATTGAGTTTTATTGGGACTAGAGGCTACAAAAACTTGGGCCAATTAGGAATGGGGGTATATCAAGACTGGATATACGAGTATCAGCAGAATTAGGACCCCGGGGACTGGCCTGAAAAATTAGTCCAATTAAAACATTTAATCCTTAGAACTGGACACCAATTAGAACTGTTATGTCATTAGAACTAAGTAACCACTATTAGAACCGGGTACCCATTAGAACTGAATACCCATTAACCCATCTGTACGACCTTCACAAACTCTTGGCTCATCTTCCTGCACAGTGACTCTTTATCTCGAAGCATCAATTAAGCACTTTCTTCGGCAGTCGAGTCAGGGTCGGGGTTTAATGAGTATAATTTCTACCATCCAGGAACTTTTACGATGATCATTCCGTTCAAAATGTCCAATCATAAAACTTAATGGTACAGTTAAACGCCTGTTGCAGGAAGTTGTACCTAGAGATGTGTATCGTCTCTCTCTCTCTCTCTCTCTCTCTCTCTCTCTTTCTCTCTCTCTCTCTCTCAGGTGGCCAGGTACACAGATGCTGACCAGGCTCGTTAAGGCTTCACTGTGCTGACTCGGGTACATCATTATTCTATTACTGAGGAGATGGAGTACAAGATGAGAAGCAAATAGTGTAGAAGAGAGAGAGAGAGAGAGAGAGAGAGAGAGAGAGAGAGAGAGAGAGAGAGAGAGAGAGAGAGAGAGAGAGAGAGAGAGAGAGAGAGAGGTCTGTGTAGGTAATTGAAAGAAAGAGAGTAAGTGAGAAAGAAGGATAAAATTTTGATGCATGAGTGATAGTGACAGAGATAAACTAGAGAATAAAGGATAGAAATAAGAATAAAACAAAGACACAGGATACAAAGGGAATGTTTGTGTCTATAAAAGAATAAGTGAGAGAGAGAAGAGAAAAGATTAGGGAAGAGAAGGAGAGGAGGAGAATACAGTCAGATTATGTGGTATTAGAGCCGAGGAGGAAGAGGGAGAGAGAATGAATGACAGGGGGAGCCAAGCGGAGGAGGAGGAGGGGGAGCCACGAGGAGGAGGAGGAAGAGAAAATTGGGTGATTATGTGATTTAAAACCAAGAGAAGAGGGAGAGGGAAAAAAAAAGAACAAGGGAGAAAACAGTAGAATTAACTACTAGAAGAAATAAGAGAGAGAGAATAGAAAAGGAATTAGGAAGGGTAGAAAGAGAAAAGCGGGTATATAAACTTAAAGAAAAAGAGAGAAAGGGAGAGAGAGAGAGACAGGTAGACTAACGGAATCACAGAAAGACAAAGAGAGAAAAGAAACAAAATACAAAACGGAGAATTAGGAAGGGTAGAAGAAGCAAACAGAGGAATAACCTAGAAAACAAATAGAAAGAGAGAAAGAAAGAGAGAAGCACGTAATGAAAGAAAGTGAAAGTAAATAAGGGTAAATAATCAGTATACAAGAAAATATGGGTCACTGATAACCAGCATAAATTGACTGATGTTTTCAATAAGAGAGAGAGAGAGAGAGAGAGAGAGAGAGAGAGAGAGAGAGAGAGAGAGAGAGAGAGAACAAACACCAGGAAAATCTTAGTTCATTCACAAAAAACTAACATGTAAATTAACCACTGTGTGAAATAATTATTTCGTGTTATCCCGCAGCACTTTTGTCTCCAGTGAGTTAATTTTCAACCCTTGGTTTTCCATAGTTTTGTGGAGAAAAATATTACGTGTATTTTTATTTACGGTCCGAGAGTTTTACACCAATTTACAGAGGAGAGTTAAACGAAGCGAGACACGGAAATATGGTCAAAGTTTTGGTGTAGTGGGTTGTAAGTAGGGAAAAGGAGGGAGGGAGGGAGGGAGGGAAACTGACTGAGAGAGAAGAGAGTTAAGTAGTTATTATTATTATTATTATTATTATTATTATTATTATTATTATTATTATTATTATTATTATTAGCGGTAGTACTGTAGTAGTATCATTATCATTACCGTCTTCTTTAAATCATCAATTTGTATATTTATTGGACACAGATTGGGTGGGGCCAGGTATCAACTGTCCTTAATAATATTCTCCATATTCCAAAACGTATATCAAGTGTCATGCCTTACGTATTAACACTAATACATTAAATCAAGTAGGCAGATACACTTGAACACACACACACTACTACTACTTTGCTGTCACTCGCAATCGACTATGCCGATCATCCAGCTATGATACAATGATATGAGCTGTAAGGGATGTCACCTAGGTTGGTGAGTTTTAAGGTGACTAAAGAGACCGATACGGGACCCGCAGCGTCGTCCACATTCGTTGCACATGTGGAGGGCTCCATCTACTGTGGGAGGGGCGGTGGCAGCGTCTTTCCGACGTTGGCGCTTATCTGCCCCGGTTTGCAGTCGGGCTAACTCGAAAGTATTGACACCTTCTCGTGTGGTGCTCCTCCAAGCGTTACGATGTGGAGTAATCGACTCCCAGGTGAAGGGGTCTAATTTGGCACCTTTTCAGGTTTTTCTTAAGACTATCCTTATAACTTTTCAATTGCCCGCCAGCATTACGTTTACTATTCGTTAGATGACTGTAAAGTAGCTGGTGTGGCGCTCTACTGTCGTCCATGCGGGTAACATGGCCAGTTGAACTCAGTTGTTCATGGATAATGGTAGCCCCAATGCTCCTACAGTTTGTGTTAGCAAGAATGCTGGCATTTGTTCTCTTGTCTTCCCAGCGAACTCGGAGGATGGAACGTAGACTACGTTGGTGAAAGTTTTCAAGTGCCCTGAGGTGCTTCCTGTATGTGATCCATGCCTCACTGCCACATAGTAGGATGGGGAGGACCACTGCTCGATATACGTGCTACTTTGTGGATAATTTCAGCTCCCTACAGCTGAAGACACGATTTCACAGTCCGCCAAAGGCGTGAGATGCACATCTGATCCGATGCTGAATTTCTTCATCGATGTCTGCGGTGGTGGACAGGTGGGAGCCGAGATACAGAAAGTGGGCAACATCCGTTAAGCTGGATGGATGGTGGTGTGGTGTCTGAACCAGAGGCAGGTTAAAAGAGAATCTGAGTCTTACGTACATTCAAAACAAGGCCGAAGTGTGCATACGCGTCTGCATAGGCTTTCAGGATCTCCTGTCGGTCGTGTTCAGTGTGAGCAACAAGGGTGAGGTCATCTGCATACTGAAGTTCAGTAATGGAAGCTGTCGACACCTTTGTTCCCGCCTGGAGTCGTCTTATGTAGAAAAGACCCTTCATTCGGTACTCGATGTTCACTCCGCTGGTATGAGTAAGAAAGGCAGCCAAAATGATGGAAAAGAGAGTTGGTGCCAGTGCACACCCTTGTTTTACCCCTGTTTGGATGGGGAAGATCTCAGACTGGGTGCCATTGTGCAGGACACTGCCGTTCATGCCATCGTGGAGTTGCCTCACAATTGACGATGCATTTTGGTGGGCAGCCAAAACGGCTGAGGGTCCACCCGAGGGCTTCCCTGTTGACGGAGTCGAAGGCCTTGGTTAGGTCGATGAAAGCCATGTACAGGTCACGACGCTGTTCTCTGCACTTTACCTGTATCTGGCGGGCAGCAAAGATCATGTCAGTGGTGGCAAGTGATGGTTTAAAACCACATTGAGATTCTGGGAGGAAATTTTCCGCCTCAGGAAGAAGTCCGTTTTGGAGGACACACACACACACACACACACATACATACAATCATACATACATATACATATATATATATATATATATATATATATATATATATATATATATATATATATATATATATATATATATATATATATATATATAACTCTAATCAAGGCAGGAGAGACTTAATCACCCGTCGGAGTGTAATAAGTTATATTATAACCACAGGCTGTCAAGAAGCATCAGGGCATAGTAGGGCTCAAGATGGCCCTGGTTGAGCCAAGAAACGCGGCCTGTGGGAGCCATAAAGTTATTGTTACTAAGGTTGAGAGTGTGCCAGGGAGGGCGACCCAGCCTCACGGTGCTAGCGGTAGTGCCCATAACCTCGCCAAGTGTTGTAATATGTTCAGCACGATGATGTAGTCTATTGTTATGAGGGTGTAGGAGTAAATGCTGGTGTAAACTACTACTCCTCTCTTTGTTTATGTGAGTGTCAGAGTAAAGTGTAATACATTACTAATATACCTATAAATAATGGTCCATCTCTATCGCTGCTGAAGGTCAATACTACCAGCAGGAGACAGTGACAGTGGCGGCTTGTGGTGTGTCGTGCTGTCACCAGAGAGAGGGGCGGTGACCTGGGATGTAGAGGTTTGTTATATGGGCAGCCTACACCTTAAGAGGAACTTATATATATCTGACACTGGAACCTGACACACGACATCCTCTCTCCCTCCTTACCTCCTGCCCTTCCTCTCCCTCCCTCCTTCACTCCCACCCTCCTCCTAGCCCTGCTTCCCTTCATCCCTCTCCTGCCCTCACACGCCCTGACTCCCCCCCTCCCTCCCCCCATACACACTCCTCCCAGGCCACAAGAAATAGCACTACACTACAACCAGGGTACACCACAAAGTTCTCCCAGTAGCTGCGATCTTCACCAGCGTCGAAAAAAAAAAATACTTTACAAACATAAACAATGAAGGGAGCTGAAAACAACATTTAATATGACAGTTATGATCAAAAGTAGAATATAATTATAAGAAAAACTATCACGGCGCGTCCTGTTTACTAAATACGGTGAGAAGGGCGGATTACAGGCGCTGGATTGTATACGAAAAAATATTATATTATGATTTTATTTTTTTTTTGTGGCGTGAGAGAGAGAGAGAGAGAGAGAGAGAGAGAGAGAGAGTGTGTGTGTGTGTGTGTGTTTGTTGGCCTGCGGGTAACTGGGTGAGGAGGCAGATGGCGTCTGCTCCCTGACCTCAGCCACGCTCCACACAATACACATAAAACTTCCTTTTGCCTTGGGCGCTTCCTCTTTCCCCCTCCCTCCTACCTTCTCTTCTCTCTACTTTCCGTTTCCTTTTCCACCTCCTCTCTGTCCATTGTCTAATCTTCTTCATGTCTGTGTATAAAACTGTTTTCTTTTGATGTTTTATTTATTTTTTACTGTTTCTCTCCCTACACCACCTGCCTTTCCCCTTTCTCTCTCTACATTAATCTTCTTCTTCTTCCTCCATCTCTTCACATTCTTTCTCTTCCTCTCCTTCCTCTTCACTTCACCTCCTCTCCCTTTAACTCCCAATCCCCCACCTTTTTCCTTAACATTGTCGTCCCTCCCTCACTTTCCCTCCGTCTCTCTCTTAAACTGCTCCATACCTTCTTCCCGGGCAAAAAATCCCTCATTTTCTGCTCGACTCTTTTTTCCTTCCCTGTTTTTCCTCCTCCCGTCTCTTACTCCCATTTCCCCTTCCCGCTCACTCCACAGGGGATGACAGCAGACACGCTCGGGGCAGCTCCAGGTTACCAGTGTTCTTGTTTCAGCAATTCGTACAACAACTAAACTCGTTCAGATTAATAACCTTTTTATGGTGTGTATGTGTGTGTGTTTGTGTGTGTGCGTGTGTGTGTATGTGTGTGTGTGTATGTGTGTGTGTGTGTGATAGTTATATAACATTGCTCTTGACATATATCAGTGTTATATAATTATATTTGAGCAGTACATCAACATAATACAATAATAACTTCAAAGTATATTAGGGTTAAGTAATACAGTATTAATGCCTGTAAAATGTATTCTTTTTATATGAGAATGTTTTTATAGCATACGATTGTTATAGAATATTGTTCCATGGAAAATAAGAAGCAAGACACCATCTTCTCGTAGCCTAAGAGGACGATGGGGTAAGGAGATCATCTTGGGAGGAGAGGAGACCCGCGGGGGATGTGGGCAAGACAAAAAAAAGAGGAACGGTGAGAGAGAGAGAGTATCGAAGAAGAACCACAAGATGATGATGATGATGATGAGAGACAGTGAAAGAAGTTAATAAAATTATAAAAAAAGGAAAGAAGGAGAAAATTGATGGTGGTTGACCAAGAAAGTTTTTTTTCTGTTTATCTAACACACACACACACACCTATCTTTCAACGCCGCTCTTTCTCATTATCTTTCTCTTTTCCTATCACTTAATATCAAATTTTTCTCTCTCTCTCACTCCGATTTCCTGCTTCCTCTTCCTCACCCCCTCCTCCCCTCACCTTACAAGTGCCAGCCTCCCGGTCTCAAGAGGCGTTGGACAAAAACCATCTGAGGGTGTCCACTTTTACCCTCCCCAGATTTCAAAAAAAAAAAAATTCTGTTCATATAAAAAGTCGTATCAGCCACACGATCTTCTTTTCGACTGGTTTTTTATTTATTCACTTCCTGGAATAATTTAGTTTAGTAGGTAAGGTCAGGTTAGTTTAGGTAAGGTTAGTTTAGCTTCGGTTTGATTAGAGGTTAAAGGTTAATTTGGATTAGGTTAGGTTAGGTTAGGTTAGACTTGTTTAAGCTTGACTAAGTTAGACTATTTTAGATTAGTTAAGTTAGTTTGGCCGGATTAGGAAGCTGGGTTTAATTAGGTTAAGAAAAGATATTTTAGATCAAGTCTTAGATTAGGGGAGGTCGGTAGACTTTAGCTATAGAGAACTGAATGAAGCACTGGAGGGAGAGGGGAAGGGAGGGGAAGAGAAGGGGAGGAGGGGAGAGGGGTGAAAATGGGGTAAGGGGGGAGGAAAAGAGGGAGGAGGAGGGATGGAGGAAAGGGGGGAGGGAGAGAGAGAGAGAGAGAGAGAGAGAGAGAGAGAGAGAGAGAGAGAGAGAGAGAGAGAGAGAGAGAGAGAGAGAGAGAGAGAGAGACCAACTTCACCTCTCGACTACGGCCGGTTGACAGGTCAGTAAGGTGTTGGTCTACCCAATACCTATTGATTTCCATTCTGTTATTCGTGTTTGTAGGATATGTGGGACGTGTTGGTGGGGGCGTGTGTGTGTATATGGTGGCTAGTGAAGGAGGAAACCCGGGAGAAATGTTTGTGTGTGTGTGTTGGAGGGAGGGAGAAATATTTGTGTGTCTGTCTGTCTGTCTGTCTGTCTGTCTGTCTGTCTGTCTGTCTGTCTGTCTGTCTGTCTGCGCGTTATTTTGGAAGAATTGAGGGACAGTAGAATAATTTATCATATCTCTTTGTTGACTTGCTATATATAAATATTCCTTTATCGGTGGGGGTTTTTTCGCTTATTGTTATGTGTGCAGGACCGTGGATCAGATGTTTTCTTCGATGTGAATATGTCTGTGTTTAGGTATTGATCCACACTTACTGTTGTGTGTGTGTGTGAGTGTGTGTGTGTGTGTGTGTGTGTGTGTTTGTCTGTGTGTGTGAGTGTGTGTGTGTGTGTGTGTGTGTGTGTGTGTTTGTCTGTGTGTGTTTGTCTGTGTGTGTGTGTGTGTGTGTGTGTGTGTGTGTGTGTGTGTGTGTGTGTGTGTGTGTGTGTGTGTGTGTGTGTGATGGCCGTGTGTGTGTGTGTGTGTGTGTGTGTGTTTGTCTGTGTGTGTGTGTGTGTGTGTGTCTGTGTGTGTGTGTGTGTGTGTGTGTGTGTGTGTGTGTGTGTGTTTGTCTGTGTGTGTGTGTGTGTGTGTGTGTGTGTGTGTGTGTGTGTGTGTGTGTGTATGTGTGTGTGTGTGATGGCCTGTCGTGTGTGTAATGTAGTGTAAATTCTCTCATTCTCTCCCGACCGACTCACATCCTTCACCTTAATGGCAAAATGCGTCTTGGATAAATAGTCTTTTTTTAGCAACATTTGTGTCATTTAATTGTCAAGAGATCGATAGAGTGTGTCGCTCTCAGGAGGTCAGATCTTGCAATTGTAAAGCAAACATGAACGAGAACTCATTCAACTATTGTTTTTAAAGTAGACCAGACTAGACCAGACCAGACCAGAACCGACCAAACCCGAGCCGACCGGACTAGACCAGACACGACCCGACCCGACCCGACCCGACCCGAGAAGACTAGACCAGACCAGACCCGATCAAACGAGACCAGACCCAACTAACCCAACCTAACCTAACCAAACCTAACCTAACCTTTCCATCACCACAACGAATAACGTCAGTGTCTTCTATCTGTAAGTAATATTTGGCGCTGTTTTTGTTTTTATATAACATGAGTCTCTGGTTTTCCTTACTCATGAGAGCAGAGGAGAGCCATTAACAGCAGCTGATGTGGGGGTCTTTGTTTGGTAGTGAAATGTGGTACGTGATGTCCGTAGAGTTTTGTGTGTGTGTGTGTGTGTGACCAGTATTAATCCTCCACATATCTTCTACCTGGCTTTAACACCTGGACTCCTCTGACTTTTTCAACACCTTATATAAAAAGAGAACACCAATCGATGAATTTACCCGTATTAAAAAACAAAAAAATCCTCACCCAACACAATAATTTTCAGTCAGATTAGGAGAGACGGGCAATGTGAGTTAACTAACATATCCAAAAATGATAAAGACATACACAGTGATATAATTAAGGGGTATGGAGCGGTATGAGGCATAACAATAATAACATAAGAGAATATGTATATTACAACGTAGGAGGACAATTAGGATGGTCGGCGTGCCATGTACTAATTTTCCTGGAGGTATTTTCCCTGAGCCTTGGGTCTTACAGAGGCTGGGGGAGACGACGATGCAATCTGTTGACGACGACCAGCTTTCTTATGCGGAGGAGACAAGAGAGAGAGAGAGAGAGAGAGAGAGAGAGAGAGACTCTACACAGATATATATATACACTATTAGCAGATGTCACTATTAATTCTTCTTTATATATCCTTACTCGTCTGTTACTCATATATTAACACCCACCATCGTCTTACCGTATCATTGACCTTAACACAGATAATAAACCTCGATAGCAACAAGGAAACTGTTTTGATAGTATGTTTACAAGATCCACATATGAGTCACAAGAATAAGTTTGTGACTCAACCACTATAGGTCATTATTCTTCCCAAGCCAGATATTTTACAATGTATCTCTTGTGCTCTGTGTAAATTTCGACAAAGAAGAACCTCGTAAAATGTACCTCTAATTCCTTGGCTCGTTGTACCAAAACTTTCGTCTGCTCGTCTCTTGATAAACTCCCACAAAATTTAATCCGACTTTCGTTTCTCTCAGACAGGCTTTCAAAACTGCGGGGCTCAGCAACGCTTGTCCCCTGGATGAAAGTTTGGCTAGAGGGGTTGGTTACCAGAGTGCAGAGTTTCAGAGTTAGAATGGAAATTAAATGTTGAACTTTTTGGGTATCCCTTTGATATTGTGGGCTTCTCTCTCCCTCCCTCCCTCCCTCTCTCTCTTACACATAAAAATACACACACACACACACACACACACACACACACACACACACACACACACACACAAACAAAAACACACACACAGACACACACACACAAATCAAACAAACAAAAAACACACTGTACCTCACATGCTACATCCATCATTCTACTGCCTCACTTAAACCTTTAAATTATGCATCAAACACATAGTCACACGCCAACGTATCGAGAACAAGACCTCGCCCAGAAATACCGCCCAGTGTGTGTGTGTTCCCTGAGGGCCGGGGTTGGTAAACTGTACGCGGGCAGTTTTGGAAGCGTTTGTTTACCCATCAGCTAGACCGTCACGTTGGTAATTAAATGGACGTGTACTGTAATTTATGGCTTGATAAATTGTGTTATGTGTTGTGTGTGATGTAATTGTGTGTATGTGTGTGTGTGTTATATGGAGAGAGAGAGAGAGAGAGAGAGAGAGAGAGAGAGAGAGAGAGAGAGAGAGAGAGAGAGAACTAAAAAGAAAACGATATGTAGACAGATAGACTTAAATTGATACACATACGAATATAGATACATACATACATACATACATACATACATACATACATAAATCTCAGATAATAAACTCTCTTAACATTCCTTTTGAAATCCAGTTGTCAATTTTCCTTCCAAAAAGTCTCGACAGTCTAACATGATATTGACAAAATGCTGGAGATCTTTCGGGTGTTGAGCCATGTTATTTTTCATCGACGCGGCAGCTGATATTTTGAGAATGGTTGTCGTCTGTCCACATAATCTTCGTTCTTATTATCCCGCACCTGCTAAGCCCGACCTTACTAATCTACAACAATCAGAGGGAAATCCAAACTTATGGATACTCATCATAAGGGTCATAAGGAATTAACATCACCCCTGATATTACGGAAGAGAGATACTATGTGGTGGTGTAGTGAGGGGGTGGTGAGGGGTGTAGGAGTAGGTGTAGGAGGGGTGTAGGGAGTGGGGATGTAGTGAGGGGTGAGAGGTAGGTGGTGTAGTGTGAGGGGGTAGTGAGTGGTGGTAGTGGGGGTGGGGGGTGTGTGAGGTAGTGCGAGTGGGGTGTAGTGTGAGTGGGGGTGTGAGGTGTAGGGTGTGTAGTATGGGGTGTGAGAGGAGTATGGTAAGACGGGCGTGGCTGATCGGAAACCAGAAAAAATATAAGAAAGAGAAAAAAAATACTTGAAAATACGAACAGAGAAAAAGGACAACACAAAAACAGGTGATAAAAACTGTCTCGAAATAAAAGTAATAAGAAAAAACAGACATAATCAAAAGTCGAAAAATATACACCATTAAGAGACTGGATTAACAAAACATTTCTGAGAATAAAATAAAAAGTTACCTGGTAGAGTAATTAGTAAAGTAATTAGTAGAATAATTAGAGCCTCATTCATTGTGGGATCACATCCCCTAAATGAGAATTAAATGGGTTAATTTTACCACTTTTAACGACGTGACGGGGAGATCATTTGGTGTTAATTACTGCCTAAGGTACTGACTGACTCACTCCTCCTCACTCTCTGGTTACCTGATAATAACTCTCTCGATTAGTACCATCTCTGTCATCATCACCTTCGTCTCCGTCATAATTATCTTTTATCTTTTTATCTATATTATTATCATTCTCACTTTCATCATCGTTATCAATCATCATCACCACCACCACCACGACCACTACTATCAATACCACCAACACCACCACTTCCACCATTACCGACACCATCAACATCACCACCACCACCACCACCACCACTAACAACAACAACAACCAAACACCACCGCCACCACCGCCACCATCATCACCATCACCACCACCATCACCAGCACCATCATCACCATCAACACTACTCTTTACACCATCACTAACCATCACCATCATCACCATCAACACCACTCATAACCACCACCACGCATCACCACCATCAATCACCATCACCACCACCATCACCATCACCACCGCCATCATCACCATCACCACCACCATCACCAGCACCAGCATCACCATCAACACTACTCTTTACACCATCACCCCCTCGTTGTATTTAATCCCTCAACCAACGATAAACAAAAGGAGTTTTTATTACAACAATTACTTTTCTCATTTATCACCATTATTGCCTCGCCTGTTTCATCGTTTACTTTATTTATAGCTCCCGAGTTATCACCAACATAGACTTCACCATCACCGCTATCACCATCACCACCATCACCGCTATCACCATCAACACCATCACCGCTATCACCATCAACACCATCACCACCACTATCACCCTCACCACCCACCACAATCTTCTCTGTGTGCGCTGATGAAAAAAGGAATGACATAAGTGATTCAGTGGGACTCAGAGCATCATGAGGCGGCAGTATTCTTGCTGACACCAACTGTTGGAGCATCGAGGCGACCATTATCCATGAACAACTACGTTGGGCTGGCCATGTTACCCGCATGGACGACAGTAGAGTGCCAAAGCAGCTACTTTACAGTCACTTAACGAATAGCAAACATAACGCTGGCGGGCAACTGAAAAGGTATAAGGATAGTCTTAAGACAAACATGAAAAAGTGCCAAATCGACCCCCTCACCTGGGATCAATCACTCCACACCGTAACGCTTAGAGTATCACCACACGAGGTGTCAATACTATCGAATTAGCCCGACTGCAAACCAAGGTTGACAAGCGCCACCTCTGGAAAGAAGCTGCCACCGCCCCTCCCGCAGTAGATGTTGCCCCCCACATATGTAACTTCTGTGATCGACCCTGCCAGTCCCGTATCGGCCTCTTTAGTCACCTTAAAACTTACCAACCCAGGTGACATCCTTAATAACTCATATCATTGTATCATAGCTGGATGATCATCATACTCGATTCCGAGTGACAGCAAAGTAAGTAGTGTGTGTGTGCGCGCGCGCGCCACCAGCACAAACCCAAATTAAAAGTATTTTCCCTAATAAAACCCACAATATACATATCATAAAACAGCTTCCTGGACACATTTACATAAGTTTCTAATTTGCATAACACCATTTGAAAAATATTTATATAAATTCATGTTTCTGTTTCAACGTGAATAAATTATATATATATATATATATATATATATATATATATATATATATATATATATATATATATATATATATATATATATATATATATATATATATATATATATATATATATATATATATATAAATATATATTCGTAAAAAAATATAACCACAAATTTTCATACTTACAAAGTAATGACATTTTCAGAGGCAGTTTCATATTGGTCCGTGACACAAAATGCACATTATCGCTGCCTCACGCCCTTCAGGGAGAAAGAAACGTGTCCATATGCTTCCGTCCATGTCTTTATGACCCTCAGTAAGTACAAATGTCCAGAACTTGTAAACACGATAACTTAAGTAAATAAACATTGAGTATAGCCATTATTGGTGTTTGAATGTACCACAGTAGGTCCTCAGTAAAGTTCAATAATTAATCAATATTCTCTTTCGTAACCATCAAGAGTTATGACTCCAGGTATTTGTTATTTTCTCTCATCTGGTGGTGAGGGGGGAGGGGTTTGTTTACATTTCTTGACAACCCTGTTATAAAAGTATTACTATGAACAAAGGTCGTCAACTAACAATGTTTATTTATTTTTACATGGGGAAGCCTTTACGACGTTGACTGATATCATTTTCATTGCAGTTGTTATCATTCTGTCCTTGTAACTTCTGAAAATTATTACGATATTATCAGATAACTTTTTGTGTGTATTATTAATTTGCTGGGAGCCTAACTGAGGTCTCGTGTTATTTATTACAGATCGACACTATAGTCACGAGTGTTTACGTCTATGGTAAAAAATTTCAACAAACTCTTACAGGTTGATTGGATGTTTGTAATAATATATAAAGTGGAATTAAATTTAAACTCTGATCTGTACCCTGGAATATATTATTTTGCCCCCCCCACACACACACTCTCTCTGGACCTCACATTATCAACACCAGCGACTGAGCCCTCAAGAACACCAGCCGTCTATAATATACAACTAAACGTGTCATCGCTGTTGTTAAAAGTTCCTTGCCAACCTTCTCACCTAAGACAGTACTACCATCAACTATCAGCTTCAACACAATCAGTTTTAAACAGAGCCATTAGTGTCCAGCGCAGGGATATAAAGGAAGAGCGAGATTTAATCCATTTTACTTTGAATGAAAAGGACAGAATGTTACATGTGGTAATGTTGTAGCTCTGGTAACATTGTTTATACAGATTTGTTCAGTGGAGTATGCTATCTGTTCTTCCCTTTATATACAAACACGCAAACAAACATACAGAGAGACAGAGAGAGAGAGAGAGAGAGAGAGAGAGAGAGATATTAGACCTTTACATAAAAAAGGTTTATCGCTAATGCAGTTCTCTCATACCTCGAAAAGTTAGGTTAAGGTAAGACTTTATTATGTCGACCATTTTCTTAACGTCAAACAAATGCTATCGCCGAGAAATTTCATCATCATCATCATCATCATCATCAGAGAGTTATCAAATGTGTGAGGACGTAAATACACAGCAATGATTGGTTCATCAGTATCTCGTTTAATTGGTCCTAATCAAACATAACTACTCAGTCCGTGGAGGATAAACGAGCTGTGGTGTGGTCTCTGCCAGTAATTGGCTTTCCTCAACTTAATGACATCTCTAATTGGTCAGTTAGGATCGTGAGCTGCACACTCACCCTCGTGAAGGCTGGCACTAAGACGTTGACGGTGTAGTTCTCAGGTTACGGGGTAGAGGTCGTTGTTCCACCCCATAATGCTGTAACTTTACTTTTGGAAAAACTGTGTACAACAAAAACTGTGTACAACAAAAACTGTGTACAACAAAAACTGTGTACAACAAAAACTGTGTACAACAAAAACTGTGTACAACAAAAACTCCGTTAGTACAGAAAACCACTCCACTGCCAAAATAATGAGCATCACACACAAAAACAGAGTGGTACCAAAACATTGTGGTAGGAAGATAATGTCTGTGTACTACCAAACCACAATGTATTATAGACCAACATTGTACTAAAAAATAACAGTTTACTACCAAAAAAAATATATAACTTATCACAAAAATTAAACCCAACAGAATTTCACAAAAACAAAGGTAAAATATAAAACAATAAAATAGCAAAACTCTTACATGATGCTGAATTTGAAATGAATAAAAGTGAAAGAATTAATTCAGCCATAAAGTTAGACATACAGTGCTCAATAATACTGACGAAAATACGAAAACACTGACCAAAAATAGCGAAGAAAAAAATCTGATTGTAGAAGGCAGCGCCAATACTTCATACACGTATCAATGCTGTGCAGAACTCTTGTGTGGAACCTTTCCAATTTATAGATGAATGTATAACTCTTATATCTCTAAGACATAATAATTAACTGCGCCAGGAACTAATTTCCTTTTAACAGCCAATTGATGTTCTCTCGTGACACCTCCTCAGTCGGTGACTGGTCTACACAAGAGGCACACAAGATCCACCTGACCTTTGACACCTGACCTCTTCCGCACCTCCCTGGGTACACCCGCCACTCACTCTGACCTGTGATATCCCACACGAGCTGCGTTCACTGCTTGTGTGTGCTGAGAAGGGGGAGGGTGAGGGGGAGGGTGAGGGGGGAGAGGAGTGTATTACCTAAACCACGGCGACAGCAAGTGTCTGTCACAAGACACTGGTGTATGCTGAGTTATGTGTGTCAGGCGGCAGCATCCCCTGCTACCTGAGTGACAGACGTTTAGTCACCTGCGTAAAAGGGAGTTCCACACTCTCTTTGTCTCAGTGTCACTGTTACACGAGAGCCTTCAATCAGACATGACCCTGGGGGAGCACGGGTCACTGACTGGCTCCAGGGAAGTTAGTGTCACACTGTACAACCTAAACGCCAATATAACACACCACTAACCGAGTAATATTATAGTGCTTCTCTATTTGTTAAACAATTTATATAAATATTAAACTTACTAGCGGTAAGATATTCAGGCTCAGGGCACAGCACATATAATTAGGTTTGCCCAAAACGTTTCATATCACATTTGCATTTCAACAAGTTTTACTGCGACCTTCACCTAAATTCACCTCAGCCACTATCACGCTCACCTAATTTGACCTCGTGTGAACTTTGTTTAATAGTATTTCCCTGGACGTTATCTAATTTAAAATCTTTCTTTTTTACCAGAGTTAAGTTTATTTATCAAAGTGCGACACAAATTTACCCAATATTAGCTCACTTAACCCAGTTTGTTCCTAACATTAGCCTGGGTAGAGGAAGCCGGCCGCGAGAGGTCAACCTTGAATAATGATGAAGCTGGCCATTATAATGAAAGAGAACAAGTTGATGGTTCCTTCTGTAATCTTTTCCTCGCTGCTTTGTTTTATTATTCTCAAACTGTCATGTTACAGGTCAAATTGAGGGATCACGCTTATCTCTTTTATGATGGCGGTTTAACTGTTTTAGACCGAGGGTTACGCCTTTAAGGATGACGTAGAGGAGAGAGAGAAAAACAAAAGAGTGAAAAAGAAAGAGGTAGACAGAGAGAAAGAGATAAATATTAAAAAAAAAACGATCAAGAACATCACGAAAAACGTATTTAAAAAAAAAGAATTAAAAAAGTCAAAATAAATGTGTAATCAAGAAAAAAATTACTCCGCAGAAATACCCCAGTAGAACTCTTGCTCTCTGACAACACATCACCAGGAGTGTATAACTGAGAGGAGAGAAATACGAGGTGGTGGTCCCGGGTGGTGAGTGTGACGAGGCTAGGCTCCTCACTACCCCTCCGCCTTCACCACTCCCAGGATACACATAAAATAAGAAACATTACGAGTATAACAATGCCTCACCATTTACCTGGCGATCTTCCCATGATGGATAGCGAAAACCTCTCCCACGTTACGGGTTTTGGCTGAATATTTACCATTACTCTGTGGAATAATCGCATGTATTACAGATATATAGGGCAGGGTTTGAGCTGTGTGGAGTCGGTGTGTATGTCGAGTAATGGACTGTATAGAGTTCTAGCTTTTAAGAATATGTCTACGTTGACCGTCACTTAACCCCGCTACTCTCACACCTCTGCCACATCATGAGAAGAAGATAAATAAATATAAATATTTCTTTAGTAACAATTTTATCATACAAATGTGACCAAGAATTCACAAGTAGCTGGGTAAAGTCACACTTATGAAAAGAAAAAAAATCCATCAGTCAGATTAGGTAAGGTTGGTAGACGAGTGATGGTTGAGGTCTGCCTTAATGTTTCCAGCTGTCAGACTCAACTTTCAAGTCTTATTCACAACTGTCTCACTCAATTCGCCGCCAACTTTCCTCTACACATTGTATCTAGTATGTAAAACATTATCTCTACTATTTTTCCTCCTAAATATTCAGACACAATACAGTATTTCCTAAGGAGAGAATTGTCTAGTCTCCTTATCCTTCCTAAACAGTCAGAAAAAAAAATAATAACAATACTACATTTTCTTAAACAATATTCTTCCTAAAATGACCAGAGACAACATTTCCCTACAACAAAGCAATTTCAAGATACGAATTTTCCTCTTAAATGGCCAGATATAATAATTCACAGAGACAAGACAGTAAAGATGTAGGTGAGACTCTTCACCACCACGCTCAATGACGTCGGAAATGACCTCCTAAAACAAATGGGCGTTGAGACGTTCCTATAGTGTTGTGTTTCCGTCTAATGTGTCCCTTGTGTAAACACGTCCCCCTTCCGCCTTATATAATGGCTGCCAGGGAGCTCTTCCTCTGTCTTGTATATTTCTCTCTTAATTAATTTACTTGGTGTGACTTGGATCTTTATTTAGCACATCTGAACACACTGACCAAATTTATTTCACCCAGAATAAACTTAAATCAGTAAATATCGACGATTATTCCCATAGAGTTAATTATTTACAAGACCTGTATATATGTTTTCTAATCGGTCTTTATTTTTCAGAAGAGTAATATTTCAACAACTACATTACCGACACACATGAAACTAAAGGGATGAAATAAATATCACCGAGCAAAGAAAAAACGACTAAATTTGCATTAAGTACATAAGTCAAAGGTCAAATAAGTCCCTAAGAAATGCAGTTTTAATCATTCTAGTGAAGGTAGACAGACAGACATGAACTACTACTACATCCAGGCTACAGTGTTTCATAAGATATTGAAGAGACAAGATGTGCTAGCGAGTTATTGTGTCTCTGCCAGGTGGCGTAGACGTGTAAGCTGGCTCTCTGGCTCCTTCCTCCCACCCCTGTCGAGAGAGAGAGAGAGAGAGAGAGAGAGAGAGAGAGAGAGATCAAGTTAGCCCACAGATCGATGGTCCGTCAAGCCGATGTAACCGGGAATCTTCCTTATCATGAGATCGTGTTTATAGAGCAATTTTTCTCGGCGGTGTTGTGTGGCTGTGATGACCAGCTTTGTCACGCTGTGTTTGACCTTAACTTCGTCTGAAACAAATGCTTTTTAGGTCCGTCCAATATGATGTATTACTGATAGAATGTAATAATTGGTGAATACATTATTGTACGATTGAGTTTAATAATTATGTTAGCATTATAATTCTCTTCACTCATATGTCATTGTGGTTTTTATGAGTATATGAAGCCTTTGATAATATTAATGCTTCAGAAACGTATTATTTTTAGGTCCATGGCTGTTTGGGTTGTAGTTTGTCAAGTATTAGCCGCAGAATGTTGGTGTTTATTATTATTGCAAAATTGTGTTCAGAGTTACGTGCCATTAGCATCCTTTGTGGCCATAAGTTAAAGTGGATTCGCACATAAACCGCCTTATTTAATGTACATCATAACTCACCCACATAAAATTACACATTTGTGGGTTTTTTTTTTGTGTGGGACCAACATTTCAGCCTGAAGGTCGTTCTCAGAGTCCAGCTCCACGCGTATTAATTTCTTTATAAAAAAACATAACATGACTGAACAATTTTGCATGAAATAAATTAAAATGCACAATCCCATGAATATAGGTTCTCTCCCTATAAGTTAAATTCAGTAAGGACAATATCACACTTGTTTCTTCTTCTCTCCTTCTTGAAATGTAGTCTATAAGAGTCGTAACCTTAAATGAAAAGACTTATACAAGACTCAGCTGTGATGAATAATGCGGTAAGGTAAGTCATGCAGTGAGTGACCAATCAACTCATTCCATCGGCTGGCGACAAATGGCGCTGAAAACTAACTCGACGTTGTCCTTGCCCCCCCCCCAACCCCCCCCCATTGTTTATTTACAGGTGAACCTTTACACCAAACCTGAATATTTTTTGTTGAATCTAATACTCCAAAAAGTCAACAAGGAACCATTAATGTGAGAGAAATACTTACATGTATACAAAGGTGTGTGTGTGTGTGTGTGTGTGTGTGTGTGTGTGTGTGTTTTAATACCATTTAGAAATCTGTGTACCTGTAGTAATATACATATCTACAAATTTAAAAAGGGAACCGAATCACAGAACACAAACAGTACAGAAACGTCACCCATTTCGGAGCTTCGGAATGAGTGAAAATAACGAAAATTCTAACCCGTTTAATACGAGAAAAATGTCTCATCAATGTACAGGAAAAGTCTCGACCCTTAGGATATAAGAGGCAATAAATCCCTCGGCCACACAGCTCATTGGAGTTACTACTTTTGTCACAAGATGGTTGATTATTGGCCTATTAGTGACCTCATTATCCTAGGGTGATCTGAGTCTCGTCTCATTACAGGTCGAGGGAAGCTAATGTTTGGAGAGTTCACAGTCGGTAGACCATCAGCAGTGAAAGACAGATAGAGAGAGACAGAAATAGAGACACAAAGAGAAAGTTTATGAGATTAAGAAAAAACATATAAAGGCAAAAAAGAGAGAACTAAAGAAACAGAGAGAGAGAGGAAGACAGCGGAAGGAGAAAAAAGGTGGGAGTAAGAATAACAAAAGCGCCCTCTTCAGCTGCCACTTGGACACTTTACCTGGTCAAGTGGGTCAAGAGGTTCTCATTAACACCTCCACACTGGCCACCACCATCGTCCTTCACCCTCTTCCACCCCCCCCACTCTGGAATAAGAGCCCCTTCCTTCCTTCTCCACTCACCCCCTCCAATCTCCATCCACTTTCCTCCACCCATACGAAGAAGCTCCCCCCCCCCTCCCTCTCCCAGCTTTATCCCCACCATCGCCTCAAAAGCAACTCAGATAGTTAGTAAGCGGCTGGTGGTACTCACAAACCACAAGTCGCCCGCTAATGAAGGAGGCAGGAAGCTTCGGGGTAGACTCGTATAAAGTATTTCACTAAGTGAGGAAAAAGATTTAAGGATATAACACGTATTTCTTCTATCAAACTAAACAGATAAAGAACCGTTCATTGGAGTGATACGGGTTACATATCCACTACTGGCATCCTCCTCTCCTGTTGTGAGTTGTAGGTTCACTTTCTGAGGAAAAGTTTCTCCGGGACAGTTGGCGAGGTTTAACCCCTGCAATACGACGTCAACGACCTGATTACAGTGTATTAATTTATGCATTGAAATATCTTAACACAATTAATATGATAAACTATTCCCTTGGGCGATTAAGTCATCATACTCAAGGGGTTAATGGACCGATAATCGTAGTTATGTGCTGGACAGTACATGAACTGAGGTGCACTGTACATCCAAGAATATATACACAGCTCATATATTTATTTAAGTGTGTGCATGATCGTTTTGCTCTACATATGAGCATCTCTCCACGTGTGTGTCTATAGGTCTCCCTCCACGTCTACTTCACCAGGCATGAAAACACGCACCGTGTCCTCCCGTGCCTGGAGCATTAAGAATTCCTTTGAAGTTACGATTAGTGTCCTCCCTTATTGTCCTTTAGTAGTGGGGGGTCTGCAAGGAGTGTTAAAACGGGGATCAAGTTCCTTTATGAAGTGAAGTCAGTGGTAGAGTGCTACCATCAGGTCACAGCCCTGTCATGAACACTGTCAGCAGGAGTAAAGGCGTCCACACGGTTGCCCGAGTTGTTAGGCATTTTCTTCCATGTTCATCTGTCTCACCGCCCCGGGTAGTGAGGAGCTGAACCTTATGGAAAATAACGTGAAGTGTGGAAGGACGACCGGCAGTCGCGCGTGTGTGTGTCTCAGGTGGTGATTTATGTAATAATATTTTGTATTAGAATCTATGATAGGCACGATAACGTTGTGTTGTGTGTTGATACGCACACACGCACACACGCACTCACACACACACACACACACAAAGGAATTGCATTGAGTTAGTTCGCTGCCAACAAGTGGCACTTTCCCTCACACACTGCGTAATACATCACGTCAGCTTCTGAGGTAATTCTCTGGCAAAATTCGTGTGCGTGAGAGTGTGGTGTGTGATGAACCAGACCCCTGAGGCGGTCCAGAGTTATGGCCACATTCCATTACACTGCTGGAGCTGAGCCATTAGCTACTACCCCTTAGTGGCCACCCTGACGGAGGAGCTGCTGGGCCTGATGACGGAGGAGTGACTGATGCAGGGGGGAGGAAGAGGGGGAGGAAGGGGGAGGAAGAGGAAGTATTGAAGACACAGGAGAGAGGGTGCTGGAACGGAGGGAGGAAGAGGAGGATTGAATGGAGAGGAAGAAATAACAACAAATGAGTGAGAAATAAAGGGAAAGGCGTCGGGATGAAGGAATTAGGAAGTGAAACACGGGGAAATATGAAACAAAATTAAAAGAGGAAGAAGAGTTGGGAATACGAAATATGAGATAAAGAGATTAAAGGAAGGAGGAAGAGGGGGAGGAGGAGGAAAGAGGAAGTGACCAACAGCAGCTGATATATAGAGTCTCTTAGCCTAAAAGAGTCGCCTGAAACTTAGGTTAACTTTTTTGTCTCGAGTTCGGGTCGGGGTCAAAGAAAGGCGCGGACTGATATCCTCAAAAGATTCCTAGAATTGAATTTTCCTGGTAACTGGAAGATTTAATGAACGTTCCTAACTCAATGACGTCAAGCTAACTCATTGATATCAAGTTAAAGTACCAGAGTAACGTCCAACATGGCGTGAAAATTACATTGAGACTCTAGATCACTTAGGAACTTGCGGAGACAAAGTTGGCATGAAGAAAATAATCATAGAGAAGTCTGACTCGGATTTCTTATCGTTTAGAAAAAAGATTGACTGGTTTCCTACGTTGTGTTAGGCGATGAATGATAAGGAAGGAAGGAAGGAAGGAAGGAGGTGAGGCCATTGGTCAAAAGGAGAGGAGATGACCTTAGGAAGTACATGGAAACAAAGGTGAGATCACTTGATATATTAAAAAAAAAAATCCATCAGACAGGTCAAGTAGGGCGGAAAATATCAGAAAGGAGGATGGGTGTTAATGGGAAGTCATAGAATAGGAGGTAACCTTAATATTTACAGGACAACAAGAATGACCATAACACCACCAAAATAAATAATAACAATAATACTAACAACAACCCCCATACCCGAAAAACATCTATCAGTCATTTCAGGAAAGGAATGTCTGTGTTGTGTCTGGAATTTTATGGTTGTTAAGTAAAGGGTTCATTTTCTCTCTCTCTCTCTTTCTCTCTCTCTCTCTTTTTCTTTTCATCCGTTCATCCAACATTAAAACTCTTGCTTCCTGTTCTTTAAAATGCTGTAAATATATATTTTTTTTCCTCACAACATTTCTTTTTCCTCTCTCCCCGTCCCTCCCTTCCATCCAGCCTTTATTCTATTTTCCCGTGAGTTTTTTTCATATTTCTCTCACTCTCCCTCAGTTCCAACAGCCAGTTATATATGACACACACACACACACACACACACACACACACACACACACACACACACACAATGTTACCCTCACCACTATAACAACATCTCAACGCCACAAAGAACTTGACCTCTTTTATAACGCCATTTTTCACCAATTCTTGCTACTCTAAGGACTCTTTTTTGTCCTCTACCGTTCCCTTGTTTCTTTGTCTCGTGCATTATTTTTTATTCAAGCGTCAGGCAAAACTAGAAACAAATGAGTTAAAAACACTTTCCCTCCGCTAGAAGACCCCTCAAATCCAGACTCCCCCTCTCGAACTCCAGACCCCTCACCCTCATCCTCCCTACCCCTCCAGATCCCTCCTCCACCCCCTCACCCTCCTCATCTTCCCCCCCCTCCAGACCCCTCACCTACATCCTCCTACCCCTCCAGATCCCTCCCTCCTACCTCCTCCAGACCCCTCACCTACATCCCCCCCCTCCAGACCCCTCACCCTACATCCCCCTACCCCTCCAGATCCTCCCTCCATACCCCTCCTCCAGACCCTCACCCTACATCCTCCCCCCCCTCCATACCCCTCCTCCAGACCCCCAGAAACCGAGGGAAATATTTGTATACTACCGTGGATTTATCCCCCGTGGCCAGGTTGTTATATTTTACTCCTTGTGTTTTTAGAAAGGTAGTCATCTTTTTTGGAGGGTTGGAGCGTTGTCCCGCGTTACAGAAATAGACTCGGCCGCTTTAGAGTCTCATATATGAAGTATTATATTCTTCATTCAGTGTTAAACGCAGTTCATAGCGCTTTTACCTGGCTTTTGTACTGTTTAAGACGTGTTTCTCTTTTATTCACTGTTTACGTCTTAGGTGGAGGAGATGTAGAGAGTGCATGAACCTTCACCCCAGAGATTAATAATAATAATAATAATAATAATAATAATAATAATAATAATAATAATAGTAATAATAATAATAATAATAATAACGAAAACGTACATCACCACAACAATAAAACAAGAATATTTAACAATAGTAGTAATAACACAACATCAACAACATACACGGGGTAGAGCATCACAATAAGAAGCAAGGCACTCACTGGTTGATACGGGCCGACCACCGCTTTGCTTGGCGCAGTGCAAATGATGACTGGCTGACAGGATTACCAGGGATCAATCAAAGCCAATCAGGAAACACTAATACAATCACGGAGAACCAATCAGCGGGCCAGAAACCAGTTTGGCCTGGCCTTGGTTGTCAGCAGTGTGGGGAGGTCAAGAGCTGCCAACACTACTGTACTTGGGTGTGTAGGTCAGTGACACTATCTCAGACAATGATGGAAATGTTGGTAACTCTGACCTTACTGTTGATGTAGTGAGTAATAATAATAATAATAATAATAATAATAATAATAATAATAATAACAACAATAACAATAATAAATATAACAATAATAAAAACAAAACCCCAACAATATCAACAATAACACCAACAATAACAACTATATCAACAATAACAACAATATCAACAATAACACCAACAATAACAACAATATCAACAATAACACCAACAATAACAACAATAACAACAATAATAACAAGTTTCAACACACCTCCACCTGTTGTCATATCCCCCAAGGTATGATACTCTCAAATAATTCATACATACCTTTACCAATAGTCCCAAAACAAAGAACTTCAATCACTGTGATACTCCCTCTGGTGGTACTAATACTCTCTGATGGGAGTACCTGTTACACTGGATTAAGTGACACACAGGTAGAGCCAGCGGGAGATTTTTTTTTTTTTTGTAAAGGAGAGAGAGAAGGAGGGGGGTTAAAACAACATTCATTCCAACAGTATCTTCACCAGTATCGTGCACCACCTCCCCCACACAAGGAAGGGGGCAAGATACCCGTGTTAGTTTGTTACAGGGTCACACATACTGTAGGTCAAGCGGGGCTCCACCGCAGATTTTTCGTTTGGGGTTTACTCCCGCAGCCTTATACCTGCCAAGGTTAATCTGTAAGGCAGCGGGGCAGTGTTTGGTAGGCGCCAGGAAGTATCCACATGCCAGTGGGCCTATGCGCCGTCCTTCTGGGGCCCACTGCTACTCCGAGATCCCCTGCTGATCTAGCCTGGGCCCACAAGGCACCCAGTTACCACGAGGAGGCACGGCAGGAGTCTTGATGGTGAGGAGGCTGTGTACTGGCAGGGGAAGACTTATGCAAGTTGCTTCCCTGTTCACTGCGAGGGCTAGCCAGCGGCGGAAGCTGAAAGCGAGAGGGAGCAAGCAGTGCTTGCACCCTAACACAAACATAATGCTGCCACACTAGACGCATTTCACCACCCTCTGTGTGGCTGCGCACACACACACACACACACACACACACACACACACACACCACCCCCGCCCCCACTACCAACACCGCTGCCCCCACCACGACCACCACTACCCCCACCACCGCCCCCTTCCTCATTTATGTAATTCAACGGTCGCACCAAGATAAACATACACTTTCTCTCTCTTCCTTCAGTTTTGGATCATCCACAAATCTTCTTTACTCGTGTGTGTAATCTCGTTAAGTGTAGAAACTCTCCTTCAGTCTTCCAATGGTTTAATTTCCAGATTATGTAGTTCCTAATCGCACTTTTTACCTTCCTCGTCTTCTATATGAGAGAAGATTAAATGCGACTCATTTTATTTCTAAGTCAACAGCAGTTCCAGCCTTACCTGACCTAATTAATGGATGCTTTCGCCGAGTGATGTTTTGTTTTCCCAAGTGACGTTTAAGGTAATTAATGACGAGTTCCTGGTTATCCTTATTGTCCACGTTGTAAGTCTTTCCTGACCTGACTGATGGATGTTAATTGATTATGACGGAAGCTTTTTTTCATGATCAGTTTAACGGAGTCAAGGATCAAGTCTTGCCACCCACCTACCCTCCGTGTTGTTGTTGTTATTCTTCTTCTTCTTTAATTAATTTAGATTCTTCATTTCTCAGGGATTAATTAGCTCTCTGCACTAGCTCTTAATTTCGACAATTCATAATCAGTTCTATATCATTATTAAATGGTGTGTTTAAGAGATTGAACTTTTTAGGCGACATTTGATTTCCTTTACGTCTTACGTCAGCCTTACTTTAATCGACGTATCACTTAAAGACTTATCGTTCATTAACAAAATACAAGCTAATAAAACAGAATAAGATAATATCTGCTCTTCAGTTCATCGGGTACAGATTCAAATTCTGTGGAGGGTAAAGAGGTGTACCCCCCGACTCCCCTCGTGAGCCGCCACGAGGCCATATTTGTGGTTTCTGGGACCTTCTCCAGCTGGAAAAACTCTCCAGATAGTAAACAGACTCACAGAAGCGGAATATCGGTACGAGTCCTACAGAGGCCGCCTCTTCCGGT